>NC_056741.1:1835356250-1835503750 GCF_019279795.1 Protopterus annectens
AAGTGCATTTTTATCAGATTTTATCCTGATGTTATATAAATGTTCTCTAATTCTGTCTTTTAGTCTTCTGTCGGTCTTGCCCACATAAAAAGCTGGGCAAGCCCCACAGGTAGCCAAATAGACAACATGCTGAGAATCACAATTAGCCTGAGTATAAAAGTTAAAACATTGTGACGTTATAGGATGTACAAACCTAGCTGAATTATCTATTAATCAAGAATGATATAGTATTTATTCTGTACACTTTTGGTACTTCTCTATCCATATTTGCATTGTATATTTTCAAATGTAAGTGATTTTATTTCAGTAAATATTTCCCTAGATAATGCATTGTGGAATGATGCCTTGGATAATAAAAGGAAGCTAGAAAAAGCATATTTTGGAAAAAAGGTGTACTAGTGGCTTATTAAAACATGGCATATTTTTTTAAACTAAGTTCATAATTGATATTTGCTATCAATGGAATAAGGCTCATTCCTCACATCATTTATATTTTATTTCAGAACTTGTCATATCTTGATCATTGCATTAGTATACTGTTAGCAATATATTATAAATGTATCATTGTTAATAAAATTAAGTTTCCAGTAGTGGTTGTAGACAAGTGTCACCAGTCAAAGGTCCATTAGATTGCGATGCATTGCATTAATTAATTTGTTTCATGTATTAAATCCCCGCAAAATTTTGTCTACATCATGTTGAATACCTTATAGGGTGAATTGAATTAAGGTCTAAGATTTCACCATATTGCTGGAACCGCCACAAAGAACTAGGTATGCCATTTCACGTTTGGTGGTAATGTTCCATCATATACCAATACTAGTATAAAACTGCTTATTTATTTTCACTGATTCTGGACACAGTTGTAGCTGTGCCATTTTATATTTGTTACTGAATTTCAGAATTCTGCTTCAAATACATATCTACATTCAGTTAGCAATGACTTTGTTAGCGATTAAAAAATAAACAATAGGTTGCTAGAAAGATTAGTTGAAATCATCTGGATACTACCTTATGGTGGACAGCATGTGTGTATATGCATGCATGCATATGGAGTCATTTTGTTTATAATCAGCATTTCATATCCTTGAATTTTAGTTAATTTCATTGAATGTACATACATAAAGAGTGAAATACATGTATGAAGTGCAGACTGTTGCTGTGTAGCAGTGTAGCTTGCCCATTATATTTTTTCTCTTTCAGTGAATAATACACAAAATACAACTTTGGCATTAAGAGCATAGAGGGTGGGTTTCCTGTATATGCCTGGAATGAAATTCAATCTAACAGTGTCTTTGGAGATGAATGCATCTAAATAATTAATCCTTTCATTAGATTGTTGCTATCTAAATCTTAAAATTGGTAGATTAATCCAAAAATAGATGACTTCCTGATGCAGGTCCCCACCCCACCCCATTCCTTAATAAAAAATATCATCCAAAGACCTTGAATATTTTGTACAAAATTTCATGGAAAAAGAGAAGAATAAATTGATTGATTTCTCCCAAAAGTGAAAGTTGCTGTGAATTTGATAGGTTGTGTACAGAAAAAAGTATCCCATTGCTATTGCATACATTTTCAATTCTGCATTCCATATACCCTGCCCCCTGCTCAGTTTCCCACAGTTCTAGATCTCCCAGTGTCTCTCAATTAAAACTAAAACAGACCATGAATTTCTTATGACTTTGTATAAATACTAAGCAACAAACATAAGAAAACATGAGTCTAGAAACTGAACTGTATTCATTTTATCAAGTACTGGTGAAACTATTTACAAAAGTACTACTGTCTGAATGCTTTCATCTGAAAAAAAATGACTTATTCACAAAGTTTAAGAAACGACGCTGAACACTTTTTTTTTGTAAAAACATGTTCATTGACATATACATATCAACTTGAATAAAATACAACACTTGTTTATAGTATACAACTGTTATATTCAACTGTTGTAACAGTTGCATATAAAATACAGATATATCTTTGACACATCACCTTCCCTATTTACTCAATACATCTAAATCAAGAATAGAATACAGTTCTTGCTATTCAGCTAGCCTTTCACTGGGTCCAGGATAATCTAGAACCTAGCCTTTTATAGCTTTTCTGTCAGTTTGTCTAGTCTGGGCTATGGGTGACTATCAAACTTAGAAATGGCTTGAGTTTTCCAATAACATGTCATAGCTTGGGAACCGAAGACTGATGGATCCGTGGCTGTCTGACAATGCTGGAACAGAGGACTTGCAAACCTGTCCTAGGTAGAAGAGACTATGCAAAACAGCTATCTGCAAGGGGTCTAATGGAGGCTAGAGCTCAGAGGGGTGATGCTAGGCTGAAGGTGTAGGAGGACAGAGTATGTGTAGTCATCCTATGTGCTCAGGGCGAGAAGTGAGTTAAAGATACTCTACATTGCCTGCCCAGCCTGATGATGTCATAAGCATGCAGAGGGGTGGAACACAGAGAATAGAAAAATAGGCAAGCTGCAAAATGATGATCCATTTATCCATGTCTCACTCAACTTGTCTGGCATGCCTCATCCCCCCCACTAGGCTGGCATGGAAAGGGAGACTCCATGCATAAGTGTTCTCCTCTCACATTGTGGGTCACAAAGAGGGAGCTGTCAGTGTAGAGTTTTCTGCAGATCAGGGCTATAGGAGCACAAAGGTTTTCAGTTCAGCAGCAGTAGTCAAGAATACAGCCAAAAATAAATAAATAACCCATAGTTAGAGTGAGATTCAGAAGTCTTGCACTGTTTCAGTGTGACCTTCTCTACAGGGTTGGTTTCTGTGTGATGTTTGTTAGCTTTACCAAGCAGATCTGAGAATATTTTTTTCTATCATAATAGGAACTCCCACACCTCCTGTTTCTGGGGATTTGATAATTCATTGCTCCACCAGGACATGTCCTATAGACAAGTCTTTTCTCCTCATTGGGTTCTCTGGCTTTGTCTGATAGATGTACCACAGCTGTCTGTACTTATTTCCAGGGAGTCAGCATATTCACATATTATATTTGTTCAGGGCATCTCTTTTCCTATCTGTGTTACTTTGGAGTTCATGTCACTTAATTTGTTATTTGAAAGGATCCAAACCACTTTGTTAAAAACGTGTTCTTGTAAAAGGGAAATGAGAATTAATCCCTGGCCTGGAACTCTCTATTTCTTGCATTTCTGTTGTAAATCCCTAGCTGGGTGACATGTTCCATTTCAATATGCTTTTGTACTACATGCATTGCTACCATTAATCTGTCTTAGAAGCTAGTACAATGCTCCAGTATATATTTAGAGTATTTTCCTCTTTCCATGTCACTTTGGCAATGTCTAACAATCCCCTGGGATGTCTGATATATATATACAGAAGCTTAGAAGGGCTAAACTTCTTTGATGCCTGGAGTACTCCTCAGATGACAAACAGGGTATAAGGTAGGACTTGATCCCAGTTCTTAACATAGACTTTAAAGTCCTGTTGTAACACTGCACAAGGCTATCAGTCCAGGAGTGATGTATTGAAGATCCAAATTGCGTATATTAAAACATTGGTAAAAATGGTATACAATTATGGACATACTTAATATTTAAGGGACCTTATTTATCTCATTTGGTATCCTTGTCCTGAAAAACAGTAGAACTAGCTTCTTTACTATAATTCTGGCATTGACCTTTGGGAATGGGATTGCTTCCAGATATACATTTACCAGTATATACTGACATCCATTACTGGGCTTAACCAATAGTCTAGTGATATCCATGGCAATCCACTCAAATGATGACTCTGTTATAGCCATGGGGATTTCAGGATTCTTAAAGCCAGTGTTAGGAGCTGTTTTCTCACACTTAGGATAATCTTCAAAAACATTTCCTGTTTATTTTATTATGCAAAGCCAGTAAAATCTAGCTAAAATCATAGTTTTGGTTTTGGCTATACCTACGCTTCCTCCACAGTAAGTAAATATGTGCCACTTTCATTACTAAATTCCTAAAGGATCTGAGTAGAAGTAAACGACATACTCCTTCCTCTTTTTTCCTTAGTCATTATATTTAGTAAACACATGTAATTCAAAACAAGGATGGAGAGTAAAGATGTTTGATAGGTTCCTCAGCCACTACCATGATTATGTTCTCTCTGGCTCTGCTCAAAATGTCATCCACCTACTGGATCATTTTAAAGTTTAACTAATTTACCTGAAGGTCAGCTCAGAAAGGGAATGCTTCTCTAATAAATTCTTGTAAGCAGTAGCATAGCTAGGGTGGGGTGAGAGGGGCAACTGGCCCAGGCGCAAAATGTTAGGGGGGCATTATCAGCCAATACACATTTCTCTTTAATGCAATACATGCCTTTAAAAGCTGGTATTGCATTTCCGGTCAAACCTGAGTATTGTAGCTCTGTGTGACTAAACTGTAGCAACTGCTTGTTACATTGTAGCCAGCAGTTTGCTACAGTTTAAAGGTAAAACATTTTTTTAACTAAAACCTGAGTGCTGCAATGCTTCATGCAGGCAAATTATACACTTTAACAACTGATTGCTACAGTTTAAAAGAAGAATTTAGTTTAACTAAAACATGAGCACAGAAGTGCTCTGTGCAGGCGATATATAAACTTAGCAATTGTTTGCTACATTTGTAGCAAGCAGCTTGCTGTAGTTTAAAGAATGAAATATTCATTTTTTTTTTTTTTTTTTTAAGTGTTGAATGGCTGGGGCGGCGGGGGGTTTATGTATCGAGCCACCTGGTTGGTGTGCCAAAAGAAGAAATGTTCATTTTTTTTTTATTTTTGCTGTTCAGTGGAAGAGCTGGGGGTGCAAGGGTCTAACTGTAGCTTATTACAGTGAAAGGTCTTTTTTTTTATAATTTTGTTGGTCTTCAATGAAAGAGTGTGGAGTTGTGGATCTAACTGTAATAAGGTAACAATAATAATGTATTCATTTGGATGAGTACACTAAAATGGTTGTGGGATACATCACAAAATTTATTGAGGATGTCCACCCTGAAGGATGTTGTGAGGCTGCCAGCCCAGCTATCCGGAATTGTGTAAATAATTCTATGTCATTTGTGAATATTAATATGATCCATATGCTTGTCTTGCAAATGTAAGAGAACTATGTTATGTGGATATTAAAGTACTGGTGCAGAAGTGTGTGCTAAACTGTATGTTATGTACTGAGCTTCAAGAATGTAACCACAGTGTACCCTACTGGAAAAGAACAGAAATGCATATAAACTAGAGCTGGAACATACAGAGTTAAAATGCAAACCCTCAAGAAAATAAGTTGAAAAGTAAAGAGTTTTACAACTGTGTTTCAGTGCAGCAAGCAGACACAATGTCTGGAGCCAGAAGATGTCCTATTGTCTTGAAACAGAAATAATGACTATGGGCCGGATTCACAAAGGCTTGCACGGAGTCTAAAAGTAGAGTAAGACTCCATGCAGCCAACATGTCCGCCGAGCTATCCAGGAACAGCTGGTAGGGGCATGCAACTGAGCTCTCCAAACTAGTCCTACACGGACAGGGCTTGGATATGCAAATTACCTCAATTGCAGGCAAAAGCTATGCAAATGAGGTAAATTTGCAATCCAGGAAACCCGAACCTGTCTGAGTAGGAGTAGTGTTATTTGCAGAAATGTACTCAGTTGATAACTGAGTACGGTTCTGCAAATAGCAAAACGGGGCCATGACAGCTGGAAAAAAAGCATGCATTTACAGGAGGAAGCATGCCAATGGCCAAAAATACAGCCATTGGCAATGGGAAGTGATGCAAAATAGAAATAAAATAACTTTTTTTTTTCATCCCGATCTCCGGAGTTTAACCGTAGCACAGTTCCGCGCAAACGTGCTGCACCCTAAAAACCAGAAAATTAATAATTAAGATCCACGAATGTGGATTTTGTAGCTAAAATGAATTTACAATGCAAGTGAATGGCCACCGAGTAGAGGTTGCTAAGGGGGGAAGCTCAGTCTAAGAGATGTAACCAAGCATTAGTAGGCAATCCTATGCAAATGAGAGTTAGGATAGTGAATCGCAAGTTTACATAGGAAATGAGCACAGTCAGTGGAGTGTAGGAGTAGTATAAGGGGAGTAACAGAGTTGAAGATAGGTGACATCACGAGGGGGTATGTATGAAAGGAGTGAAGCTCATTGGAGCAAAGTGTCATGTGTCAGCTGACAATTACATATTATTGAAAGAGGTGGGTCAACAGGTAGGTTAGGTAAAGTCAAGAAATGGAAAGTGAATGCCGTGGATTGCTGAGCGTGCATGCACCCGTGTGCACGCCAGTAAACCCGAGTAAGACAGTGTGCACGCGTGTTAGCATGTGTAAGCTTCAGTAAGCATATGTAAAGCTGTGTAAACAGTTGTAAGCGCGTTTGCGCTGGTGTGCACGCATTTTAACAAGAATAAGCAAGTTTTAGTCCGTATAATTGCACTTGTGTGCGCGACGCTCCCCCCTCAGGAAACAGAAAGGAAAAAGGAAGCACACCAAATAGTAGGGAAGTTACCAGGGAGTACTAGCAGAGCTAGCAGGTGAAAACAATCAGAATCAGGCAATTACCCAGGCAGAACACTAGCCCATTTCATCCCAGCACTTAAAACTTTGCAAGCAACAGTCCATTATGTTTCTCTCAAGAGACACCGCAACACTGCAGTAAGCTAACAGAAGTGAAAACTGAAAAAGCTTTACTGAGACAAAAAATGTTAGGGCCTGCCATTGCTGTTATAAGGCGACATATGCAACATGCTGAAGGTGGTGATAATGCAAATGCTGCTGGACAACCCATAGTGAGGAGACGGAGAACAGTGTACAAGCCCAAGGTATCCTACCAGGGTCTACATAAGCTGAAGATAGTGGACCGCTATAGAATGGACAGAGACCTCTTGCAGCAAATTGTTGAGCTGTGCAGGCCATGCCTCACACAAAGAACCAACAGAGGGGAACCCATCCCAGTGGAAACTAAGGTATGTGTTGGCCTAAGAATATTAGCAACAGGTACCATCCAGACACCAACTGGTGATATGATGGGGATATCACAGGCATCAGCAACCAGGGCAGTGCACCAGTTCCTGGATGCCATGTCAACACATGTCAGTGATCATGTATACTTCCCCAATTCCCATGAGGTATTGGCCAGCAATATGCGTATCTTCCAGCAAATAGCGGAATACCCTGAGGTAGTGGGTGCAATAGACTGCATGCACATATGCATCAAAGCACCAGCCGGTGAGCGGGGTAGAGTCTACTTCAACTGCAAGGGCTTCCCCTCCATCAACTGCCAGGTCATGTGTGATGCCCAGGGCATAATACTGAATGTGTGTGCTGGCTGCCCTGGAAGCTACCATGATTCCCATATCTGGCATCTGACGCAGCTGTACCAGACATTTGCCAATGGGGACATCCCACGTGGACACCTAGTGCGGGATGCTGGCTATGCACTGGAGCCGTGGCTGATGACACCCATCAGAAACGCACACACACCTGAACAGGAACGCCATAACGAGGCACACGCACAAACACGAAATGTAATTGAGCGTGTGTTTGGCCTGCTCAAGTCACGGTTCCGGTGCCTAGACACATCTGGTGCAGTACTCACCAACTACATGTACCCAAACTGTCATGGTATGTGCTATGCTACATAATATGATCCTGCAAAAACAGCTGCAGCAGGACCAGCATAGGCCTGGGCCAAACAGCCCTCCACCATTGCCAAGGCCATCACAGGCAGAGCGTGACTCGGAGGAGGAACAACCTGAGCCTTCCCCAGTAGGCAGAAGGAGGTGTGCCCAGTATGCTTTGGCCTTGGCAAAGAGGCAACACATAGCACATACACTGGCTCAGTAGGAACTCTGGAAATTATACCTCTCTCTGACCCACACATATAGTAAAAGGGATGCCTACGTTGACACTACCTGCTTTCAAACATGTATAGGGAGTGTAGTATGTGCATCCGACATAGGCAGCCCTGCATCAACACCTGAGGCATGATTGCCATGTGTTAAGCAATATAAAGCAGTGCTAAACAGCATTTACCACCATGTAGTATATGTAAACAAAATCGCACACACCAACTAGTACAAATGTGGTCAATGTTGAGTAATATTGGCCAACGTCCAGCAATGATGGTTAATATTGAGCAATGTTGGACAAGCTGGGTCTAAGTAGGGCATAGCTGAACAAAAGCCAACATGCTCATAATTGCTCTACTGGCCCTTAAGCAGTCTGGTCTGCTCAGTATGAAAATATAAGTGGTGATGGGCCTGGAACCCAGGATACTGTGCACTATAGTCATAGTACTGAACCACTAAACCATGACAATATTGCAGTGGTTAGCCTGTATGAAGAAATGTTGATAAGTCTATGCAAAGTATTCCATGGAAACCCTGCAGGCACAGCATAATCCCTGTCGAGTTATGACGCAAAGGTGAGTCCTGCAGTAAGAATAGAACCTGACATTTAACACACACAGTTGAAATGTTAGTATTGGACATGTACACATACATCAACAAATGTAGTGGACCTCAGACAGCAGCATACTGAAAGGTCACACTGGGCATGCTCACACACTGGAATACATGAGACAAATGTCAAGCAACAGAACACTGACAGTCTGAAATGGGCATGCTCACACACATAGGCCATGTTGGAGTACAGCAGTGGGCCACACATATCAGGCAGTTGCATGTGTTAACCCAGGAACCTCTCACTATCCAGCAATCTGCCCTGTGCACACACATGACAACAGACACGTATATAATATAGTGGAACCCTGTCATAATCAAATATGTTCTGCAGATACCGAAGCGGTTCATAGAAAGTGGGAAAGCAAAGATGATAAAAACCTGCAAACAGTATCAGCAATAAACATTGTGCATCATGAACATTATCATAGGTTCAGAGGTTGATACTAGGCTATCTGCCCTAGGGCATGTACAAGCATAGCCAGAGTGTGTTTGGCTGCTGCAACCCAGTCAAATGAGAACACTGTGCCCGTGAATAGTAGGTCACACAAGATAGCCCATTTACGTTTAGTGTATTGTGCCTCTGTCTAGCAGGGACCCAGAAGATATCCCATGGGTACACATACGATCACCCATCCACTTGTCAAGATGTCACCTGTAGGTGGTCAGTGGGTGGCTTTGCCTATGCAAAACTGGGACTACACTCCGCACTGAGTGGAGCCTTTCAGATAATAATCTGTCCCCCCAGCATGTTCTATTAACATCTGTGCTGAGGTATATGTCCCTGGAGTGTGTAGCTCCAAGGGAGTTGGATATCCTGAGGTGGAGCATGTCCATTAATTCTGGGTTAGATAGTGCCTTAAACTACAGGCACACAACACATCCGTGTAGGTGGTAAGTGACTGAGTAGAGCTGGAGTTACTGTATCTGAACTGTGCAGGGCATCCACGTGAGTCGCTACATCTGCTTGATGAGTAACATTTGTGGCCATTACAGTTGCTGCAGGTGTCGGGTAAGGTACATCCCAAATGTGGCATAGTAACCAAGCATGGTCAGGATGAGTATAGGGGCACAATGACCACACGTGATCAACATGTGAAACCATACGGGATATGGTGGGCTATGTAGAAGTACTGTCTAACCACTTTGGCAATGTGATCAAGGTTTTTTACCTTATATTTTTTATTTTTTGTCTCCTTCCACTTCAACTGCTGGCTTATATTGTTTTATACATGGTATTTTCCAGCCATGCAATACCTACGTGCAGGGCATTTCATTTTGGATTTGATAGGTTCCTCAGCCACTACCATGATTATGTTCTCTCTGGCTCTGCTCAAAATGTCATCCACCTACTGGACCATTTTAAAGTTTAACTAATTTACCTGAAGGTCAGCTCAGAAAGGGAATGCTTCTCTAATAGTTTCTTGTAAGCAGTAGCATAGCTAGGGTGGGGTGAGAGGAGCAACTGGCCTGGGTGCAAAATGTTAGGGGGGCATTATCAGCCAATACATATTTCTCTTTAATGCAATACATGCCTTTAAAAGCTGGTATTGCATTTCCGGTCAAACCTGAGTATTGTAGCTCTGTGTGACTAAACTGTAGCAACTGCTTGTTACATTGTAGCCAGCAGTTTGCTACAGTTTAAAGGTAAAACATTTTTTTTAACTAAAACCTGAGTGCTGCAATGTTTCATGCAGGCAAATTATACACTTTAACAACTGATTGCTACAGTTTAAAAGAAGAATTTAGTTTAACTAAAACATGAGCACAGAAGTGCTCTGTGCAGGCGGTATATAAACTTAGCAATTGTTTGCTACATTTGTAGCAAGCAGCTTGCTGCAATTTAAAGAATGAAATATTCTTTTTTTTTTTTTTTTGTGTTGAATGGCTGGGGCGGCGGGGGGTTTATGTATCTAGCCACCTGGTTGGTGTGCCAAAAGAAGAAATGTTCATTTTTTTTTTTTTTTTTTTGCTGTTCAGTGGAAGAGCTGGGGGTGCAAGGATCTAACTGTAGCTTATTACAGTGAAATGTCTTTTTTTTATAATTTTGTTGGTCTTCAATGAAAGAGTGTGGAGTTGTGGATCTAACTGTAATAAGGTAATAATAATAATGTATTCATTTGGATGAGTACACTAAAATGGTTGTGGGATACATCACAAAATTTATTGAGGATGTCCACCCTGAAGGATGTTGTGAGGCTGCCAGCCCAGCTATCCAGAATTGTGTAAATAATTCTATGTCATTTGTGAATATTAATATGATCCATATGCTTGTCTTGCAAATGTAAGAGAACTATGTTATGTGGATATTAAAGTACTGGTGCAGAAGTGTGTGCTAAACTGTATGTTATGTACTGAGCTTCAAGAATGTAACCACAGTCTACCCTACTGGAAAAGAACAGAAATGTATATAAACTATAGCTGGAACATACAGAGTTAAATTGCAAACCCTCAAGAAAATAAGTTGAAAAGTAAAGAGTTTTACAACTGTGTTTCAGTGCAGCAAGCAGACCCAATGTCTGGAGCTAGAGGATTTCCTATTGTCTTGAAACAGAAATAATGACTATGGGCCGGATTCACAAAGGCTTGCATGGAGTCTAAGAGTAGAGTAAGACTCCATGTAGCCAACATGTCCACCGAACGATCCAGGAACAGCTGGTAGGGGCAGGCAACTGAGCTCTCCAAACTAGTCCTACACGGTCAGGGCTTGGATATGCAAATTACCTCAATTGCAGGCGAAAGCTATGGAAATGAGGTAAATTTGCAATCCAGGAAACCCAAACCTGTCCAAGTAGGAGTAGTGTTATTTGCAGAAATGTACTCAGTTGATAACTGAGTACAGTTCTGCAAATAGCAAAACGGAGCCATGACAGCTGCAAAAAAAGCATGCAATTACAGGAGGAAGCATGCCAATGGCCAAAAATACGACCATTGGCAATAGGAAGTGATGCAAAATAGAAATAAAATAACTTTTTTTTTCATCCCGATCTCCGGAGTTTAACCATAGCGCAGTTCCGCGCAAACGTGCTATGCCCTAAAAACCAGAAAATTAATAATTAAGATCCACAAATTTGGATTTTATAGCTAAAATGAATTTACAATGCAAGTGAATGGCAGGCTGAAGACAACATGGCTACCGAGTAGAGGTTGCTAAGGGGGGAAGCTCAGTCTAAGAGATGTAACCAAGCATTAGTAGGCAATCCTATGCAAATGAGAGTTAGGATAGTGAATCGCAAGTTTACATAGGAAATGAGCACAGTCAGTGGAGTGTAGGAGTAGGATAAGTGGAGTAACAGAGTTGAAGATAGGTGACATCACGAGGGGGTATGTATGAAAGGAGTGAAGCTCATTGGAGCAAACTGTTATGTGTCAGCTGACAATTACATATTATTGAAAGAGGTGTGTCAACAGGTAGGCTAGGTAAACTCAAGAAATGTAAAGTGTATGCCGTGGATTGCTGAGCATGCATGCACCTGTGTGCGCGCCAGTAAACCCGAGTAAGACGGTGTGCACGCGTGTTAGCATGTGTGCGCATGTGTAAGCTTCAGTAAGCATGTGTAAACAGTTGTAAGCGCGTTTGTGCTGCTGTGCACGCATTTTAACAAGAATAAGCAAGTTTTAGTCCATGTAATTGTGTTTGTGTGCGTGACGCTCCCCCCTCAGGAAACCGAAAGGAAAAAGGAAGCACATCAAATAGTAGGGAAGTTACCAGGGAGTACTAGCAGAGCTAGCAGGTGAAAACAATCAGAATCAGGCAATTACCCAGGCAGAACACTAGCCCATCCCATCCCAGCACCTAAAACTCTGCAAACAACAGTCCATTATGTTTCTCTCAAGAGACACCGCAACACTGCAGTAAGCTAATAGAAGTGAAAACTGAAAAAGCTTTACTGAGACAAAAAATGTTAGGGGCTGCCATTGCTGTTATAAGGCGACATATGCAACATGCTGAGGGTTGTGATAATGCAAATGCTGCTGGACAACCCACAGTGAGGAGACTGAGAAGAGTGTACAGGCCCAGGGTAACCTACCAGGGGCTACTTGAGCTGGAGATAGTGGAGCACTATAGAGTGGACAGAGACCTCTTGCAGAAAATTGTTGAGCTGTGCAGGCCATGCCTCACACACAGAACCAACAGAGGGGAACCCATCCCAGTGGAAACTAAGGTATGTGTTGGCCTAAGAATATTAGCAACAGTTACCTTCCAGAGACCAACTGGTGATATGATGGGGATATCACAGGCATCACCAACCAGGGTACTGCACCAGTTCCTGGATGCCATGTCAGCACATGTCGGTGATCGTGTATACTTCCCCAATTCCCATGAGGTATTGGCCAGCAATATGCGTCTCTTCCAGCAAATAGTGGAATACCCTGAGGTAGTGGGTGCAATAGACTGCACGCACATATGCATCAAAGCACCAGCCAGTGAGCGGGGTAGAGTCTACTTCAATTTCTACAAGCAGCAGACAGTGAAAGAGTGAATTTCCTTGATTTTTAAGTATTTTTTCTGGCTTTAGCTTTAATTACTGCATCTCGACTGCATTTTGCCTAAAACCAGCTCTGCATATTGTTTTTACTGTACCTGTGTAGATTTTAAACTGTTAGCACTTTAAAAAGTTATTTTTGTTTAATTTAACTGTTAGGCTAACACACTCAAGTGTGCTAGCCGTTTTATAGCATTTACTGTTTGCTACTGTATCTTTTTCTTCTGTCTCTGTAAAAAAACAAAAAAAAAACAAAAAATATCCTTGTTTTCCTGCTTTTCTGAACTAGAATAGTCCAGTCTTCAGATTTTGCTGATCTCTGGGCTTTGTCTTAGTTCCTGTGCTATCCATATCCTTATTTGGATAAGAGGAAGCTTCTTTGTTCACCAGTGGGAGTAGGGGGCACTGAGCAACCTATTTGTCCCTAGAGGAGTGGTTCCATCCCAGCAATTTGTAGTTTACTGGCCATTTTGGGTCAATTCCTGGCTCTTTTCAACCCCCTGCTATAAAGCCAGTTTTTGCGAGCTTTTTTCACTTGTAAAAGACTCAGCACAGCTCCTCGTGGTGTCCTGCAGAGTTCTACAAGCAGCAGAGAGTGAAAGAGTGACTTTCCTTGATTTTTAAGTATTTTTTCTGGCTTTTGCTTTAATTACTGCATCTCGACTGCATTTCGCCTAAAAAACAGCTCTGCATACTGTTTTTACTGTACCTGTGTAGATTTTAAACTGTTAGCACTTTAAAAAGTTATTTTTGTTTAATTTAACTGTTAGGCTAACACACTCAAGTGCGCTAGCCGTTTTATAGCATTTACTGTTTGCTACTGTATCTTTTTCTTCTGTCTCTGTAAAAAAAAGAAAACAAAAATATCCTTGTTTTCCCACTTTTCTGAACTATAATAGTCCAGTCTTCGGATTTTGCTGATCTCTGGGCTTTGTCTTAGTTCCTGTGCTATCCATATCCTTATTTGGATAAGAGGAAGCTTCTTTGTTCACCAGTGGGAGTGGGGAGCACTGAGCAACCTATTTGTCCCTAGAGGAGTGGTTCCAGCCCAGCAACTTGTAGTTTATTGGCCATTTTGGGTAAATTCCTGGCTCTTTTCAACCCCCTGCTATAAAGCCCGTTTCTGCACACTTTAGCACGCGTTTGCGCGAATTAGCGCGAAGGTGCTCATAGAGCAGCATCGGGCAGCGCCGTTTAGTCAAGTTTAAACTATTTCTGGCTCCGTAAAGTCTGCTCTTCAATTTTGTCCCTTAGAACTGCTCTACTTGCAATCTAAACAGCCTATACTCTATCTGAAAAGCTCAGCATTTGCTCCTAAAGCATTTTTTATACAGGCTCTTAAACAAAAGAAAGTACTTCATTCACCTAAATTCTCTTGAGTACCCATTTCCCTATAGGTCCTTTCTGACTCAGTTACACAGCAATCTTTTTCACTGTTTCTAGCATGTCGAAGGGTCAGTTGCTGGTGTCCTCTCCTGTTCAGCTGGTGAATCTGGGAATCTTGAGGCAATGTTACAATTGCCTCATGTACACAGACAACCCTCTCCTCTTCCCAACAAATAAAAATATATGCGAGAGATGCAAATATATAGCCAAACTGGAGGCTGAGCTGTCTCAATTCAGTACTGGCAAGACCAGTCAGGAGGAGAAGGTAACCACGCACACCACAAACCCAGTCTCACATAGAACTATCACAACTGCAAACCAAACACATAAACATACAAAAACATACTCGGAGGCGCTGATTAAAAATCTACCAAAACAACAGAGGCCTCCAAAGCAGACACCCAAGCAACCGCCACCTCAAGACATAGCACATGCAACACATAGTTCACAAAGTCAGTGTGCTAAACAGTCACAGCCCTTAAGGCCAAACAACATGCCAGACACACTTGTGATAGGTGACTCCATAGTCAGACACACTGACGTCCCGCTCACCAGACTGAACAAGGAAAAGGTCACAGTAAGCTGCCTGTCGAGAGCTAGAATCCGCCACATAACACAGCACTCAGGTCACTCCACAGCAAGTACAAATATGACTCAGTCATTGTACTTGCTGGTGTGAACGACGTACCTCCCTGGACTACATGAAAAGAGACATAGAGCAGCTCTCTGATTATGTAGCCCAGGCCGGTATGACCCTGACTCTGAGCAGCATCTTACCCTTACCAAGAATGATGCCACAGTACAAAGACAAAATGATCAGTTTTAACAATTGGCTTAATTACTGGTGTCATTCTAAGGGGATCCAATGTCTGTCTGCTTGGGATGACATGCTTGACAAGCCACGCTGCTTCGCAAGGGATGGCTTGCACCTGTCACCCCTGGGCTTCTGGATATTGGCCAAGGCTCTTGCCACCCCCATAGTGCCTTTTTTAGGCAAGGCTCAAATGACAAACCTACCTCCCTAGAAAACACAAGTGGAAAAAACTAAGGGTAATGCTGCTCAATGCCAGAAGTCTAAACCTCAAGATGCACGCCCTCGAAGTCCTCCTCAGTATGGAGAACATTGATGTCTGTGCAGTGACTGAAACCTGGTTCAAGGCTCCTGAGAGCACCCCAGCACTATCAGGTTTTACCTCATATCATGCTTTCCGGCCCCAAAACTTGGACCGAACCACAAAAAGAGGGGGAGTATCCATATTCATCAAAGATACCCACACCTCCAGGTTAGTGGCATTGCACAAAGCATCGGAGACCATCCAGGTGCAACTAACCATAGGCAAAACTGCCTTACAGTTTGTAGCATGCTACAGACCACCCTCTTAAACTCGGGAACCCCACACAGCCTTCCTGAAGACACTGGAGAGTATGAATTTCTTTCCAAATACCATCATATTGGGAGACTTCAACTACCCAAACATAGACTGGGAACATTACTCAAGCCACAACACCCTAGCCCAAAGGTTCCTAGAATTCATAAACTCAAATGCGATGGAACAACTAGTCACCATTCCCACAAGAGGAGACAATATACTAGACCTGATCATCACAAACATGGGGACAAAATGCTCCACACCGGAAGTATATCCCTCTTTGGTAAGATCAGACCATAAATTAATCTCACTGGAAATCCACATCCCGCCCCCACCCCCTGCACAAAAGACCACAGTGAAGAACTTCTCAAAAGCCAACTTCACACTTCTTAAGAGTGAAGTGGTATCCTTCAAGGCCCCTGGGCAGTGGAAGCCACAACCCACACTGCTGAATCCTTTGCAAATGCCTTCTACGGGCACCTTCAAGAATGCATGGATCATGCAATCCCAAATAAAACCAAGACCCATTCCCCCAAAGGCAGGCACCCGGTCTGGTGGACCCCAGCCATAAACAAACTTTATAACAGGAGGAGGAAGCTACTACATGACAGAGCAAAATCCCTAAAAGGGAAGGCATCTCTGATCAAGCAAGAAACTACGATCACTCATAAAATCATCCAAGGCCAACTTTGAGAGAAAAATCGCAAAAGACACAAGACAATCACAAGGCCTTCTTTAGCTATGTTAGAAACCTGGGTGGAAACTCCCAGATATGCTCAGAGTTAGTCCAAAATGACACAAAATACACTGAACCCACCGACATTGCCAACATTCTGGCAGACAGGTTCAGTGCAAATTTCTCCTCCCCCTCCCCCCCAAAAGGAGAAATAACTATCCCAGCAGAGTGTAGCCTTCCTAAAATCTCAGATGCTCAGGTGAGAGCCGCCCTCTCTAAAGCTAAAAACACAGCATCAATAGGACCGGACGGTGCCCCAGGCTGTGTGCTACATGAACTCCAAGAGGAACTAAACCCACACATAAGGCTGCTGTTTAATCTTAGCCTTACTACAGGATACGTACCCAAAGAGTGGCGTACGGCAACAGTGGTCCCACTTCACAAAGGCGGTGCTTTTACGGACCCTGGAAATTACCGCCCCATAAGCTTGACGAGCCTGGTCTGCAAAGCTATGGAGAGAATCATTATGAAACTCATAAACAAAGACATTGGGGAGCTACAGACATTGGATCCTACCCAATTTGGCTTTGTCAAGGGCAGATCCTGCCTTTTGAACTTGGTCGACTTTTTTGAAACCGTCACTAAGGCCATTGATGAGGGTAAGGCAGTTCACACAGCCTACCTTGACCTTGCAAAAGCCTTTGACACAATACCCCACTCGGGCATCATAGACAAACTCACCAGCTTAAATGTAAACCCATATGTCACAAGATGGGTTCCAAACTGGCTCAAGGACAGAACCCACAGGGTCACAGTTGCTGGAGCTATGTCAGACTCTAAGCCAGTCACAAGCGGTGTCCCACAGGGCTCAGTCCTGGGACCCCTCTTGTTCGGCATTTATTTTTCCAAGGTACAGGCAAACATAGGAGGATTGTGGCTGACAAAGTTCGCAGATGACTGCAAACTGGGCACCATAATTGATACTCCAGCGGACACAAACATCCTTCAGAGAGGCCTCATAGAAACGGATAATTGGTGCCAGAGCCATGGCCTTAAGCTGAACACCAAAAAATGTATGGTCATACCCTTTGGGAAAAACAAGGTACCCACAAATTACCACATAGGTGGTAATCCATTAAGTACGGAAGAGGTAATCAAGGACCTAGGGACCCAGGTTGACAGTAACCTCTCATTTGACGCTCACATTGCCAAAGTGGTTAGGAAGACCTTCTATATTGTCCACCTTATCATGAAGGGTTTCACATCTAGATCAAGAGAGGTCATTGAGCCCCTGTACTCTTCTCTTATCGGGCCAGTGATTGAGTACAATGCCCCATTTGGGATGCATCTTACCCGACACCTGCAGCAGTTGGAAAGACCCCAAAAGTTCCTCACCAAGAGGATAAAGGGTCTTAAACATATGTCATATGCTGCCTGACTGAAAGAACTCCAGCTCTATTCAGTCGCATACCGCCTACTCAGAGGTGATCTGTGCCTGACATACAAGGCCATGTCCAATCCGGAATTAATGGACATGCTCCACCTCAGAAAATCCAAATCCATCAGAGCCACGAGAGCAAGAGACTTAAACCTCAACACAGAAATAAATAGGACATGCTGGAGGGACAGATTCATAACCCAGAGGCTCCCTACACTCTGGAACAGAATCCCAATCCATGTTAGGCAGAGCCCCTCACTAACTCTATTCAAGAGAAATCTTGACGAGTGGATGGGAGATCGTAGGTTTACCCCGGGGGTCATCCCTGTGTCACTACTAGACAGAGACATAGTAAACTAAACCCTAAAACGGCATAGTATTCTCATCCTAAGGGGTGGTGAAAGTCACACACACTCTGGCTAGGCTTATAAATGCCCTAGGGCAGATAGCCTAGTACGAACCTATGAACTGCAAGGGCTTCCCCTCCATCAACTGCCAGGTTGTGTGTGATGCCCAGGGCATAATACTGAATGTGTGTGCTGGCTGCCCTGGAAGCTACCATGATTCCCATATCTGGCATTTGACGCAGCTGTACCAGACATTTGCCAATGGGGACATCCCACGTGGACACCTAGTGGGGGATGCTGGCTATGCACTGGAGCAGTGGCTGATGATACCCATCAGAAACGCACACACACCTGAACAGGAACACCATGATGAGGCACACTCACAAACACGAAATGTAATTGAGCATGTGTTTGGGCTGCTCAAGTCACGGGTCCGGTGCCTAGACACATCTGGTGCAGTACTCACCAACTGCATGTACCCAAATTGTCATGGTATGTGCTATGCTACATAATCTGATCCTGCAAAAACAGCTGCAGCAGGACCAGCATAGGCCCGGGCCAAACAGCCCTCCACCATTGCCAAGGCCATCACAGGCAGAGCGTGACTCGGAGGAGGAACAACCTGAGCCTGCCCCAGTAGGCAGAAGGAGGTGTGCCCAGTATGCTTTGGCCTTGGCAAAGAGGCAACACATAGCACATACACTGGCTCAGTAGGAACTCTGGAAATGATACCTCTCTCTGACCCACACATATAGTAAAAGGGATGCCTACGTTGACATTACCTGCTTTTAAACATGTATAGGAAGTGTAGTATGTGCATCCGACATAGGCAGCCCTGCATCAACACCTGAGGCATGATTGCCATGTGTTAAGCAATATAAAGCAGTGCTAAACAGCATTTACCACCATATAGTATATGTAAACAAAATCGCACACACCAACAAGTACAAATGTGGTCAATGTTGAGTAATATTGGCCAACATCCAGCAATGAAGGTTAATATTGAGCAATGTTGGACAAGCTGGGTCTAAGTAGGGCATAGCTGAACAAAAGCCAACATGCTCATAGTTGCTCTACTGGCCCTTAAGCAGTCCAGTCTGCTCAGTATGAAAATATAAGTGGTAATGGGCCTCGAACCCAGGATACTGTGCACTATAGTCATAGTACTGAACCACTAAACCATGACAGTATTGCAATGGTTAGCCCGTATGAAGAAATGTTGATAAGTCTATGCAAAGTATTCCATGGAAACCCTGCAGGCACAGCATAATCCCTGTCGAGTTATAACACAAAGGTGAGTCCTGCAGTAAGAATCGAACCTGACTTTCAACACACACAGTTGAAATGTTAATATTGGACATGTACACATACATCAACAAATGTAGTGGACCTCAGACAGCAACATACTGAAAGGTCACACTGGGCATGCTCACACACTGGAATACATGAGACAAATGTCAGGCAACAGAACACTGACAGTCTGAAATGGGCATGCTCACACACTTAGGCCATGTTGGAGTACAGCAGTGGGCCACACATATCAGGCAGTTGCATGTGTTAACCCAGGAACCTCTCACTATCCAGCAATCTGCCCTGTGCACACACTTATATGACAACAGACACGTATATAATATAGTGGAACCCTGTCATAATCAAATATGTTCTGGAGATACCTAAGCGGTTCATAGAAAGTGGGAAAGCAAAGATGATAAAAACCTGCAAACAGTATCAACAATAAACATTGTGCACCATGAACATTATCATAGGTTCAGAGGCTGATACTAGGCTATCTGCCCTAGGGCATGTACAAGCATATCCAGAGTGTGTTTGGCTGCTGCAACCCAGTCAAATCAGAACACTGTGCCCGTGAATAGTAGGTCACACAAAATAGCCCATTTACGTTTAGTGTATTGTGCCTCTGTCTAGCAGGGACCCAGAAGATATCCCATGGGTACACATACGATCACCCATCCACTTGTCAAGATGTCACCTGTAGGTGGTCAGTGGGTGGCTTTGCCTATGCAAAACTGGGACTACACTCCGCAGTGAGTGGAGCCTTTCGGATAATAATCTGTCCCCCCAGCATGTCCTATTAATATCTGTGCTGAGATATATGTCCCTGGAGTGTGTAGCTCCAAGGGAGTTGGATATCCTGAGGTGGAGCATGTCCATTAATTCTGGGTTAGATAGTGCCTTAAACTACAGGCACACAACACATCCGTGTAGGTGGTAAGTGACTGAGTAGAGCTGGAGTTACTGTATCTGAACTGTGCAGGGCATCCATGTGAGTCACTACATCTGCTTGATGAGTAACATTTGTGGCCATTACAGTTGCTGCAGGTGTCGGGTAAGGTACATCCCAAATGTGGCATAGTAACCAAGCATGGTCAGGATGAGTATAGGGGCACAATGGCCACACATGATCAACATGTGAAACCATATGGGATATGGTGGGCTATGTAGAAGTACTGTGTAACCACTTTGGCAATGTGATTGTCAAAGGCGAGAGTACGAACAGGTCGTGTCCCCAAACCCATCACAACTACTACCATATGTAATGGATTACTACCTATGTGGTAATGTATGGGCATGTTGTCATTCTCAAAGGGGATGACTATGCAACTAATGGCATGTAGCTGTAGGCCATGACTCAGGCACCAGTCATCCTATCTCTGTGAGACCCTGTATGAGTATGCATGTGCCAGCTGGAGAGTTGATTATGGCACCCAGTTTGCAGTCATCTGCGAACATGGGCAGCCATATCCTTCCTGTGATACCCTGTACATCACACAAATATATACTGAACAAGAGAGGTCCCAGGACTGAGCCTTGTGGGATGCCATGTGTAACTGGTGTATAGTCAGACATGGCACCTGCAACACTGAGCATGTGGGTATTATCCCTGATCCAGGTAGCAATCCATCGTGTGAGATGTGTCGATGATGATGCCAGTGAGCCTATGCATAATGGCCGAGTGGGGTATTGTGTTGAGGGGTTGTGCAAGGTCCAGGCAGGCTGTGTGGACAACCATCCCAACACTGATGGACCTGGTAACTGTTTAAAGAATACAAACAGGTCCAACAGGCAAGATCTGCCCACAACAATGCTGTAATGTGTAGGACCCAGTGTCTGTAGGTTTCCCATGTATATGTGCATGAGTCCCATTACAATATGCTCCATAGCTTTGCAGAACAGGCTAGTTAGCCTTATAGGCCGATATTGTCTGTGGTCTGTTGTGGCAGTATTCAGTGGAGTGGGACCACTATTGCTGTACGCCATTCCATGGGTACAAATCCTGCAGTAACTCTGATATCGAACAGTGACATAATGTGAGGGTTACATCTGTCATGAAGGCCGTGTACGACACAGGCCGGGACACCGTCTGGTCCCATTGATGCTGTGTTGTCCACTGTAGGGAGGGCAGCACTCACCTGTTTATTCGTGATGTCAGGGAGGTTACACTCTGTTGGGATGACAGTACCTCCTTAGGGGAGATGGAGGGGAGACATTTTCACTGAACCTGTTTGCCAGGATGTTGGCAATGTCTGTGGGTTCAAGGTATGTTCAGTCAGTATGCAGTAATACACAGCATATCAGTGAGTGTCCAGCCAAGTACCTGAATTAACTGAAGAAGGCCTTGTGAGTGTCCAATGTGTCTGGTGCAATTGTCCGTTAGAAGTGGGCCCGACATAAATACACGAGTGGTTATAGCTGTCTGCTAGTACAGATCACAGATGCCTTCCCTGTCTGGGATTGTGCTCTATCATGTAGTAGCTTCCTCCTTTTGTTGTATAGCGTATTAATGGCCAGGGTCCACCAGACAGGTTCCCTGCCATTGCAGGAGTGAGTCCAGGTGTTATTTTGGATAGCACGATCCATGCATTCCACTAGGTGTCCATAGAATGTGTATGTAAAGGATTCAGCAGTCTGAGCCATACTTACCACTGACCCAGGGTCTCTGAAGGATACCACCGTGGTATGGAGAAGTGTGACGTTTGCTTTTGGGAAGTTCACCAAGATTACCCAGGATGGGTGTGGGGACGGTATATGGATGTCCAGTAAGATAAAGTATGTTCTGTCCTTACCAATGAGGGGTATATCGTAGGTGTGGAACACAGAGTCCCCATGTTGGTGATGATCATGTCCAATATGTTGTCCCCTCTTGTGGGTGTGGTGATCGGTTGTGCCATAGCATATGAGTTTACAAATAGTAGCAACTGTTGGGCGAGGGTGTTGGGGCCTGAGTACTATCCCCAGTCAATGTGTGGGTATTTGACAACACCCAATATACTGGTGTTTGGGGAGACTGTCATATTGTCCAGTGTTCCCCGGAAAACTGAGTGTGGTTGCTGAGTTTGTGAGTGTGGTCTGTAGCAGGCAACAAACCAAAAGGCAGATTTGCACAATGTTAGGTGCATATGTATGGTCTGTGATGCTTTGTGCAGTGCTACCAACCCGGAGGTATGTGTATCTGTGACGTATATGGATACTCCCCCTGTTTGTGTTGGCCATTCTGAGTTATGTGGTCAGAAAGCATGGTATGAAATATAACCTGGTAGTACTGGTGTGCATGTGGGAGCCTGAACCATGTGTCTGTTAGTGCGCAGATATTGCTATTCTTCATACTGAGGAGATTCCTGAGTGTGCTCAATTAGAGGGTAATACATCTGGTGTTGAGCAGCATTACCCTCAGTGTCATGTACTCTGTAATGTCTATGGAGGTGGATCTGTCTTTTGAGCCCTGCTTAAATAAGGCAGTATGGCGGCAGCAAGTGCCTTAGCCAGTTTTCAAAAGTCCAAGGGTAACAGGTGCAAGCTGTCCATAGGGAAGCTACGTGGCATGTCGAGCATGTCACCCCAGGCTGGCAGACACTGTATCCCCTTTGAATAACACCAATATGTTAGCCAAGTGTTAAACGTGATCAGTTTGTTGGTATACTGAGACATCATACTTGGCGAGTGTAAGATGCTAGACAAGGTCAGGGTCATACTGGCCTGGGCTACATGATCACAGAGTTCCTCTATGTATCATGTCATGTGGTCCAGGGAGGAATGTCTGAGGCTGTACGCATCAGCATGGACAATGATGGAGCCAGTCCTGGACTTGCTTTGGAGTGACCTGAGTGCATGTGTTATGTGGCGGATCCTGGCACCTGAGAGACAGCTCAAAGTGACTATTCCCTTGTTTGGCCTGGTGAGTGGGACGTCAGTGTGTCTGACATTAAGTGTCACCTATTACAAGTGTATCAGGTGTGTTGTTTAGCCCAGAGGGCAGTGACTGTGCAGCACACTGACATTGTGAACTATGTGATATGTGGGTATTGTAGTGGGGTAGCAGTTTGTGTGTCTGCTTTGGAGGTCTCTGCTGCTTAGGCAGAGTGTATGTAGAGCCTCCGAGTATGTGTATGTGTGATAATGTAGTTTGATTTCTGTCGCTATCAGTGTATGTGAGACTGATATGTGGTTTGTGTGGTAACCTTCACCACCTGATAGACCATGCCAGTCATGGGTCGAGAGAGCTCAGCCTCGTGTATGTCAATATTGTTGCATCTCTCACATATATCTGAGTGTGTTGGGAGGAGGAGAGGGTTGTCTGTGTACATGAGGCAGATGTGACATTGTGTCATAACCACAATATTCACTAGCTGAACTGGAGAGTACACATGAAACCGACCCCTGGACATGCCAGTATATTATGATGACATACCCTGTGACAGGCCCATATATAAATACCCACCTCCCACTGACAATAGTCTCTGACATCATACCAAGATATCATGTGTAGAATGGCTGACCAGCTCCCCCCAAAGCCAAAAGCATAGCAGCAATTGGATTACATTGTTTCCCGATATGTGTCATGCATGCACTACAGAACAAACAGACCCTACACCTGAACAGTCTGTTGAGCCTCACCCACTCCACAGGGTCTGGAATCATCAAATGTGTTACAGCAACATATGGCACTCCCCACATGTGTGGGTGCACAATACACCATGGGAAATATAGTCCAGTAAGCCTATAAAGTCTGATCTGCAAGGCCATGGAGTGCATCATGGCTGAAGTCATAAACAGAGCTATTGGAAGCTGACAAACACACAACCCTACCAACTGTGGTATGTTCATGTGCAGATCATGGTTCCCAAACATGCTACACTGTTTGCAAGACAGCCACCCAGGACATACATCACTGAACAGAGCTACACATGTCCCACATAGACTTTGCATAGTTCTTCATCAACATCACAGACACATGTCGTATCCACAAAACCAACAATCTGTGCATAGATATATGTTGACATATGAAGGGATGTCAATGTGTCTGCAGATAGATCACACAAGGTGAGACTCATAGGGTCCTGTTCAAGCTGTTGATATCTGCCGACCCACATGGATCATTCCTGGGATTGCGTAAAAGAAAGTGCACACACATTACCATGTCCAGTCTGATGATGTCAGCATCCTACAAATATACCAGGAGAACATAAACCACCCAGTAAAGCATATAGCGTGGGATGTTAACACGTATCTCTCTAGTATCATAACATAGTTAGGTAGGGGTTTGAATCCTGCAAACGCTGATAGTGTGTGTGTGGGGGGGGTGTATTTGTGTGATGTCCTTTGAGAGGAGTAGCCTTTTTGGAGACTGGGAAAACACATTAAAAGAGGTACATCCCTCTTTGGAATGTCTGATGATGTCAGCATCCTACAAATATTCAAGGAGAACAGAAACCACCCAGTAAAGCATATAGCATCCCATGTTAATGTGTATCTTTGTATTATCATAACATAGTTAGGTAGGGGTTTGAATCCTGAAAACGCTGATAGTGGGTGGAGGTGTGTGTGATTTCCTTTGAGAGGAGTAGCCTTTTTGGAGACTGGGAAAACACATTAAAAGAGGCACATCCCTCTTTGGAATGTCTGATGATGTCAGCATCCTACAAATATATCAGGAGAACAGTAACCACCCAGTAAAGAATATAGCGCACCATGTTAATGCATATCTCTCTAGTATCATAACATAGTTAGGTAGGGGTTTGAATCCTGACAGTGTGTGTGTGGGGGGGGTGTATGTGTGTGATTTCCTTTTAGAGGAGTAGCCTTTTTGGAGACTGGGAAAACACATTAAAAGAGGCACATCCCTCTTTGGAATGTCTGATGATATCAGCATCCTACAAATATATCAGGAGAACAGAAACCACCCACTAAAGCATATAGTGCACCACGTTAATGTGTATCTTTCTAGTATCATAACATAGTTAGGTAGGGGTTTGAATCCTGCAAGCACTGTCAGTGTGGGGGTGTGTGTGTGTGATTTCTTTTGAGAAGAGTAGCCTTTTTGGAGACTGGGAAAACACATTAAAAGAGGGACATCCCTCTTTGGATTGTCTGATGATGTCAGCATCCTACAAATATATCAGGAGAACAGAACCCACACAGTAAAGCATATAGCGCACTGTGTTAATGCATATCTCTCTAGTAGCATAACATAGTTAGATAGGGGTTTGAATCCTGCAAACACTGACAGTGTGTGTGGGGCGGGTGTATGTGTGTAATTTCCTTTGAGGAGTAGCCTTTTTGGAGACTGGGAAAATACATTAAAAGAGGCACATCCCTCTTTGGAATGTCTGATGATGTCAGCATCCTACAAATATATCAGAAGAACAGAAACCACCCAGTAAAGCATATAGCGCACCGTGTTAATGCGTATCTCTAGTATCATAACATAGTTAGGTAGGGGTTTGAATCCTGCTGAGTGTGGGTGTGTGTGCCACAGGCGGTCAATGTAGTGTGGGTTTTGCTTTTACTACTGTATGACATATGATTAAAACAGTATGTGCATTGCACACATCGGGTATTTGAGTGGCAAATAAATATGTGTACATGTGACCTCAATCAGTACATAGGTGTGAAGCCTGCATACTACATGAATACATTTGTTTCCTTCGACAGATTGTACCGCTGCTTCTCAGATCATAGGTCACATATGTATGTATGCGACAAGCACGGCCACTGTAGTGATCCATGGCCAAGGTCATCTGTGCCACACAAACACCCATGACACGTACTATAGAGTACTGTGAGTGAGGGTAATTGCCTGGGGTATATGTCAGACATGTTCATACACAACAATGACTGGCAGTAATGGACAGTCATTATAGGGGTACAACAGCCCTGTGGATATGCATGCAAGCCCCGAATGTGTTACGTGAAACAACGATGGACCCCACAATACCTATGGATATGTGGATACCAAGGGACAGATGACATAACACGTGTCTGTCTGTACACATTGGTACCCAACATACATGTTGAGGGCTACCACCTATGTGGTACTGTCGGGATAGTATGTCTAGTAAATGTGGATGACTATGCCATAGTCAGCTTACAACTATACAGCATGTATTGGACAACAGGTATCTGTCTAGTGTGTTTGCATGTACCTAAGAGGGCTATATGCCACACAGGTGTGGTCCCAGGAACGTGTGGCAGTCAATATCACTGGTTACTGTTATAGTATAGTACCGGAAGGATGTAACTGTTACTGAGTTCTCTACAACTGTGTGTCATTTGTCAGGACATCATCTAATGATTGTTTATAGTCATGCTGTTGAGGTGGTGTATACTACCAGACTGCAGATCATTGACGGATATCAATAGTATCACCCACTGCATAGTATCAACCCATGTCATACACACACGTGTGCCCATGTTAGTACATATCTGTAGTAGAATGCATACTGGCCATGGAAAGATACCATGCGATATTAACAATGTGTACAATAGGGTATGTCACACATCCCATGTGATCTCTATGCATGTACATGCACACACCATGTTCACAGATGTACGCCTGCTAATTTGTAATGCACACATCACACGCATACTATCCACTCACTAACACATACTGGCAACACTGTACACTTTAGCCAAGTGGCACATGGGTGGACAATACATACTCAGACCTAACACTGGTGTAAACAATGCTACAATGACTATCAGAGCTGTGATGCATAATGCCTGCTCAGATATACCTGCAAGCATATCAGTACACTTTAGTGTTGGCAACTTGCTACTATTGCTACACTGCTATAATGTCACCCTGTGCATCAGAACCATGTTAGCCTATTCCTGCATCAATGTTACAGATGACAGGAGGTGGCACAGGTGTCATCATATGCACAGGGTGTGGTGTTGGTTTGCCAGAGCCCGACACTGACTCATCCAATCGACATGTCTGTGTGTGTGTGTGTGTGTGTGTGTGTGTGTGTGTGTGTGTGTGTGTGTGTGTGTGTGTGTGTGTGTGAGGGACAAAAGTACAGCATGGGCCAATGTTGATGTAATGTGGGTGTGTGTATGTGTGAGTCTATGTGTGTATGTGTGAGCCCTAGTTGTTTGGTTAATGTGTGTGTGTGTGTGTCTGCATGCACATAGCTCCACCATGTGGCTGCCCTATACGGGCGGTTGTGGGATAGTCACAGACTGTACCTACTAGGCCGTACAGATCACTGTCTCTGGCCACGGACATATTACCTGTGCCTGACAGGGGTGCTATGGGCAGTATCGGGTACCAACCCTGACTGGGTGCTATCATCAGAGGCAGAGGTATGATGACTGGACCCATGTCCCTGCTGGGACTGGCCACTGCCACTATGGGAGTGGCTGTGATCTGTGGTCCATCTGCAATGACTGCCAGCTGATGCTGTTGCTGGCATGCGTCCGCATTGGCTTCCCATCTATCCCGCATGGTCCTGGCTCATGGCTAACACATTGTGGAGGACATCTAATGTCTCCCTCCAATGGCTATCACTGACCTCAGTGTAATTCTGGATGGCACTGGCAAGGTCACGGATGCTGTCATTGATAGCAGTGTAATGGGCCCTCTGCTCCTTTAGTCCCTGTTGGGTGTACTGTTCCATATGTGCCTGTGCCTGCATTACAGCCCGGAACATACTGGAGGTTGTAATACCTCTGGGGGCACATCTGCCAGGGGCAATATGACCAGTGGTGCTCCCCCAAGAACCCCTGGACATCCACCTATGTGGTACCATTCCAGTAATCTGGCTATGGCTGCTGTGAGGGGATGCACGTGCCATGGGTACCACACTCTCCTGGTCAATGCCGACTGTTTGCTGTCCCTCAGCCTGATGAGGGATGTATTGGCAGTATGAGTGTGCACATAGATGGGGTTGAACACTGTGTACTGTCGATTTGTGGACCAACGACATACCCTGTCAGACCTTCCTGTGCCACAATACATGTCTCATCATCTGCACTATTAGTGGCAGTGACATCAGGTTCCCTGCTGCATTCAGACACCCCTAACTCAGCACCTGTGGAAGAAAGACAGGAAACACACTTCACAATCTGTACATCATGTTAGCACACATGCACACATGAACACATGCACACATGAGCACATGAACACATGCACACATGAACACATGCACACATGAACACGTGCACACATGAACACGTGCACACATGAACACGTGCACACAAATACACTGCTCACCACAGCACTTACACACACACACACACCAGCAATCCAACACATACACAATAGTGGGTGAATGTGGGTGACAGAATCACAAGGCAAACAGTCACCTCACATGTGTCAGCATGCAGAATATGTGTTGCTCAAGACCATGCAGTGCAAGTGTAGACGGCCCTATTTAATGACATTATACATGGCTGTGATGCATGTGTGCAGTTGTTAAGTGATTGCCTACACCCTGGAACACAATGTGTACATGGACACAACATTGCTGTGCAAGTATTATCTGCTCTGCAATGTCCTGTGCACCATCACTCAATGGTATACATACCATGGCTGCATGTGTTATCTGTGTGACACATAGATTGCCATGTGTGATTACAGTGTCTGTGTCCATAGCAAATAATAGTGGGCACAGGTGTAGCAAATGAATGCAATGTACAGACATGGGATGAGTGGTGCATGTAGACGTGAAGGAATCCCAATGCTCGACATGGCTATTGTACAGTGGTTATGGTGAGTGTGGGACATATTGCAGATATGTCGGTGGCAGCCATGACATGGCATGCTACACGACTACAACATTAAACACCACACATACCCAATGTGTGTCATGTGACCTATACACCCAACAGCATTCCAGGACATATATGTGACTCTTTGTACAGATGGCGACAGCTGTGCATATTGTGTATACTGGCATATGTAAGCACACACACAACATGCTATGCATATTGTGTATAGGTGCATATGTCTGCACACACACAACAATGAGGTGCAAAGCAAAGACCGCTATGTGTAGTACTGTGGTCACTGTAACTGGATGGGGTGTACTACCATGTGCCATCATCATCATCATGCATCTTGTGGTCACTCATGGCTACTACTGTGTGACAGACCACTGCCTAGCATGCTGTACCTGAACTGCAGTGCTGTGGTTACATTCACTATTACACAGCCACTTTGTACATGGGTGTATGAGGTGCTCAATAGGGAGCACTACCTAACATGACTGTGTTATGTGTTGAAGAGTGTTGCACAGCCCCGTGATAGGCCTCTACCCCTGAGGTACATCATGTGTGTGTTGATGACATGTGGGATACTGAAGTGTGACCTTACAGCGGGTGTGCGGTTACACCATATGTAGCATGTCTTTGTGTACTGCATATGATAAACGTGTTATGTTGTGTACAGGTGTTGCAACTATGCCAATCCAATGTGAAGTATGGGGCTGCCACAACTGTGTCTTATGCTCTCTGTATTACATGTCAGTGAGGCAGCTACTGACATTACTGAGCTGTGCAATGTCGTACAGCAAACATGCACTGCATGCATTATGCGTAGGTGTGTTACGTGTACATAGCCTACACCTCACCTCTGACATGCATATTTCATTACCAACATTGCAGTTATAACACACTCACCAGCATGGATCGGCTGCCCTGGTGTCACACCAGAGGGACCTACGAGAATATGAGAGAGTTTGTCAGTGGCCACAACTGTGGCATTGCTACAGTGGGTATACTAAACTGCAGTATAACAGTCAACAGTCACAGGTGTAGAGATATTATTCAAAATATCAGTATTGCACAACACTAGGCAGCAGAACTGCTAAACACACAGTACACATCTCACGTAGACATAATCTAACAATACAGTTAACTGTCATCTACAGATAGGGTATGTTACCTGCTTGCTCCAGGTGGACGTGCTGGATGGCTCCGGCCTCCATGACAACACATGTCAGAGGTTGATGTTGCTGTTGTCCAGGAGCCACCACACTTAGAAGTGAGGGGGGGATGAATGGCCACCCCACCTCCTGTGGCAAGCTGTTGTCTTTGGATATCAGATGCACGCCGCCGGACATGTCTAATTAAATCACTGCAGTGATGGCGTACCTGCTCATATGTCCAGTTATGCATGCCTATGTCCTTTACCCGACGAACAAGTTCCTCCCAGAGTGCAGTCCGCTCCTGCCGATGCTGGCTGCTTCTGGAGAACAGCATTGTGTACTGCTGCAATAGGCTTTGCAGTATCACCTCTTTCTCATCCGCTGTGTATGATGGATTGTGTTGGTGGGCCATCTGGCTGAAAAAGATATGAACAATGTGTGAGCGTGTCCTGTGGCACACTTTACACCTTTAATCACAGATATCACTTTACTGACATATATACCATCCTATTGTCTGTCAGAGGTTACACACGTTCAATACCACTTATTGGTTCTCAGGCCACAACTAACTAACAGTGCCTGGCACACTCTATATATCACACCACTATACAACAGTACCCGACACACTGTTTGTGACACATTGCACAACCTCAAGACAGGTGTGCATATAACACCAATGCACGAACAGAGATGTCATCCATTGCAATGGATGTAAAGTACAGGTACAGTAGTACCGGTCAACCACCCTAGTCATTGATGCCATAGCCCTGCCTAACAGATGTGTACAGTTGTTACTATAGGTGGCATACTACTGTAACAGAATATATATGTTGCTGGATACACACGTATACCCTGTAACACACATATGATTGCAGCCATTGTACAGGCATAATTACACACACATCAGACAAACATACAACACACCACTGTATGCCAACACAGATGAGCATTACCTGTGTACCATGCAGTACTGTGTGCCACTACTTACTCACCCTTATGCCTGAGTTTTGTCCTTTGTGCAGACTACAGGAAACACACATGACAGTCTTTCCAAGCAATGTGAACACACACCATACTGTGCTGTTTAGGCCTACAGCTTCAGGTAGTACTACAGTTCATATGGGAGTTGGATTCACCAGCAGTACCACTCACTAAGCATACATGTATTGCTTTAGCCTACAATGAGACACCACATTCGTCAACAAGGAACTACGTCACATCATATGCCGTACTACTATGTCTGCCTAGCATTACACATCATTTGCTGTCCTCACAGCTAGGATAGACACTACCATGTCAGATACAACTTCACACTAAGCTATCACACCTTTACAGACCTTGCACACATTCAGTGTTACACTTGTTTATTTTATTTATTTTATTTTATTTTACATTTGTTGACTGGGCTAGTCTAGCTGGATACATGTCCATTTTCAGTAGAGGCCCAGGGAGTTAAGCTCCAAACATAGTAAAAATTACAAAATACAATGTTTAAAAACGTGACTAAGTTCACAGGGAGATAGGCTCCAACATAGTAAAATTACAAGATACAACACTTAAGATGAACTAAGTTCAACTGCATAAAATAAATAATAGTGTTTGTAATACACAATAAAAATTGTGTCTAAGAAGAATGGTAGTATAAAGTATTTGCATAGGTTTAAGTTACAATGTAATGATGACATTTGTAAGTCATAAAAAGAAAAAAGTGAAAAAAGTAGTAAAAGAAATATACAAGGGCTAGATAAGAGATAGGTTCTATAGATTAAAAAATAAGGGGAAAAGTATGGTTCAGTCAGGTTTAGAACAGGGACAAAGCCAAAGAGTTTTTAGATGTTCTTTGAGGTGTTTCTTGAAGAGAGAATTAGATGAGAGAGATGTGAGTGTCCTAGGAAGCTTGTTCCAGATTTTGCCTACAACGTTAGTAAAAAGTGAGTCCCCAGCTTTATTATTAGATTTGATATTGGAAATTAGTAACTTATTTGCTGAACAAAGTCTTGCAAGATTTTTATACGGAGAGATCAGGCTGGAGAGGATTGGGGTATGATTTGGGTGATAAAGAATTTTTTGTATGATCACCAGTTGATTATACAGCAGATGGTTATGTAGTTCTGACCATCTGAGTTGTTTAAGGTTGTGGCAGTGGTGGGTTCTAAAAGGGGTACCAGTGGCAAATATTGCTATATTGTTGTAACTAGTTTCAAGCTTGCTTAGATTGTGTTTAGATAGATTGGTGTATATAGCAGAAGAAAACAGGAACTGGAACAACTCACCAAGCCTGAACCAAAAACAACTTAAAAGTAACTGGAATCCGTTCATGCACAGCAAAAATTTCTGTAAAAATCCTCCAGTACTAGTAGAGTACCAAGCCAAACAGTACAAATTGAGTACCGAACCAAACAGAAGAAATTTCTTCCTCAGCTGGTAAAGGAATGACAAACCAGGTAGTTCCACCGCAAATCTTTTATTAACAAAGTGAAGACCAGAAGAATAATCCAAAAGTAAACCAAGCGCTTTCGCCTGGACAATTCCAGGCTTTTTCAAGGATAAAATGCAAGTGTGGCCACACTGTATAAATACACAAGATAATCGGCCAATTAAGCAATTAAGTTGACAATTGGAATAAGACAATCAACTTTTAAAGTGCAATAGTGCTGCAAACATTATACTTTGTTTAACAATGTAATCATTTGAAGTCAACGAACATTAACCAGCAGCTAAACAAATTTAAATGCTACTAAATATAGCAAATCTCTTCTAAATTCATTAAATGTATAAATGAAATACATTGATAATCATAATTAATAAATTTAAACTGCACTTAAAAAATCTCTGTTAGTCATAAGTTAAAAACATCAATAAAAGTATTTTCTTGACTATAAAGATAAATATTATACTAAAAAATTATACTAAAAAAGAGTATCACATTTGATTGAGGTTACTAAATACATAAAAAGTTTGTATAATATTAATACAAAATTAATCAATTCTTTTGTATTTAGTATTTTCCTAATATTAGTAACCAAATCTATAAATGAATTAATTAATGTGTTAATCTTTCTTTTAAAAACTAGTGTAATATAATTAAATATAATATAATAAAATATAAATATAAATATTCATGAAATTTCATAAATATTAAACACTAAACAAAAACCTTAAAAATTATTTATAATTTATTCCTTTTCATTTTCAGTATACTGTTAATACTGATGCTCTCATTCATCCCTGGGTTTCTTGAAGCATCTAATTTGAGTTGCCAAGTTAACTCTCTAGTTTCCAGGTAAGTTTCCCAGTCACCTCCCCTAGGGTCACTGGTAACTCGTTCCAAAACAAAAAATTTTAAAGACATGTTGTCACATAATAGAGAGTGTTTGAAGAAAGCATTAGTATTTTTCTTTTTCTCTTGTATATAGCAGAAGCATAGCATAGGGTAGAAGTGAGGTGAGCCTGGGCCATGGTGGTTCTGGTTAGAGGTGTGAGGTAGGGTTTGATTCTATACAGGGAGCCTAGTTTTTTATTGACAGTTTGTATAGTATTGTTGATATGATCTTCATAGCTGAGGTTATTATCTATAGTGATGCCCAGGAGACGTGTGGTAGTATCAGGGGAAATAGTAGTTCCATTGTTAGAGGTAATTGTGAAGTGGATCACTGGAGATTTTTGGGTGGGAGCAAAAAGTAACAATTTTGTTGTTTTGGGATTTAGTAGGAGGCAGTGGGCAGTAAACCAGTTTTCAGCAGTGTTAAATACTGTTTGAGTAAGCGTCTGAAGAGAGATTGATGATTTAGAAGTACAGATTAAAGTAGAGTCATCGGCATATTGTATGCAGGTGGCTTGAGGAAGAATAGTATTGAGATTATTAATAAAAATGGAAAATAGAAGAGGGCCTAAGATAGAGCCTTGAGGGACTCCAGTGTTTACGGGGAGGGGTGTGGAGAGATTGTTGTCCCAGAGCACTGCTTGATGTCTATTTTCTAGATAGGATGTAAACCAAAGTATTGCTTGTGGGTCAAGAGACTATGCTTTTAGTGCACTGATCAGTAAGTTGTGGTTAACTACATCAAAGGCTTTTGATAAGTCAATGAATAATGCGGAAGATAGAGAGTTGTTATTTTGATTCCTGTTTATGCAGTCAGTAAAAGTTAGCAGGGCGGTAGTTGTACTATGAAAGGGCCTAAAGCCGTGTTGGCAGTTGGCTAGTAAGTTATTGTGGAGCAGGTGTTGAAGTAGTTGATGGTGAACACATTTTTCCATTATTTTGGCTAGTGGGGAGAGTAAAGCAATTGGTCAGAAATTGGAGATATCAGTGGATTTGCCTCCTTTATGTAAGGGGATAATGTGGGAGACTTTCCATATGGATGGGATGTTACCTTCTATGATTGTTTGGTTTATAAGGATGGATATGGGATATCCTATGACTTTACAACTTCACATAGCAGGTATTGCATTGAGTACATGTGTGAGTGCATAGTGTCATAGGTAGGTAATATGCTGTTGGCCCTAGGGCCTATGGCAGCCTACCATATGCTACCCTGGCCTTTGACACACATGTACTTTGATTTCACTTGCCCCTGCCAACCAGAACCACAGGGATGTTTCCTGGGGTGTATTACCAATCTCCCACACAATCATCAGGAGTATTTATTACAACTGCTAATGAGGAGCCTTGTTTGCTATTGCTAAGTGGTCTATTCTGGTGTATGGCATATCTCTGAGATGGGAACCTATCCCTCCAGCATGTGCTGTTTAGTGAGCTGACAAGGTTTAGGACCCTAGTCCGTGTATCCTGGAGGGATTGTGATATGTTGCCATGGTGGTTGTCACCCAGCTATGGGTGTGACATACCTCTGTATGTCCAGAAGAGGTCACCTCTGTGTGGCCAGTATGCAATACAGTGTAGATGTGGTTTTGTGAGTCAGTCTGCATAGGGCATCTGTTTGCGGCCAGTAATACCCTTTGGGAGGTATGTCTGTGGCCTTTTCACCTGGTGTAGTTGTTATGTGAGGTACATACCACACAGGGCATTGTGATGAGTAGAGGGGAACACTGCCCTATATTTCTATAGATGACACACCTGTTGTCATGACACATGACACATAGACTGATTACAGGTGTAGTGTGGCACTGTCTTCATCAAAGCGGAGGCTACTGTCCACCTGTGTCCCATGTTCCCTTATCACACCTTCACTGTTAGGTAGATCTCTACCTATGTGGTAGTTAATGGGTACAGTGTTTTGGAAAGGAGGAATGGCACTGCAGTATCAACACTTGTCTACAGTCCATGCCTTGGTCACCACATACCTGTTGCAGTACATATGACCCCATGTCTCTCTGTCTCTCCCTCTCTCTCTATATGGATATATATATCTATATATATATATATATATATATATATATATATATATATATATATATATATTATATATGCATATCTATACACATACATGTACACATCCATTGCTGTACACATGGATGTACATATAGGCACATGTACAGTCCACCTTTCATGGTGGGGATATCACTTATGCGACAGTTGAGGGATGTACAGTTATGTGATTATATTGCACAGTGTTGTGCAGAATGCATGTGGGTGTCCTCAGCCCATGTAGATTAGCAGACCTCACTGGCTGTAACACAGCAGATCTGACAAATCAGTCCCACAGCATTTAACCTCCACATGACATATATCAGCACTGCATGCTGTTTTGTAGGCCACACACTACGACCTACATAGATATAAGCACATAACCTTCAATGACAGATATCTGTCCACCCTTCACTAACAGTTGCACTATGTCCCTTGCCCTATGCACATGTGCAGATACAGATAGATACATACTGCTGCCCCACATGGATGATTTGCAGTGTGTAGAGTACTCTTCAGGAACATCTACTAGATGCCAACACATACATGTGAGTTACATACCTTACCTTTGTATTTCCCTGCTCAGTGTGTTACTGTTTTGTAGGTTTTTATTTTATTTTTTTTTTTTGGTTGTTTGTTTTGGGTTTTCCCCCTCTATTTCAGTTTATGTCTCAGTTTCTCTCTCTGTTGTGTCTCTGTGTCTGTGTCTGTGTCTGTGTCCGTGTCCCTCTCTCTCTCTCACTCTCTATCTCCCAGCACCTGCAATGATAGAATTGCACGTGTGGACTGCAGGTACAGCCTGCTTTTCTAGGTATCTGCACTTGTGCATGTGACAGCCTCTGCACCAATTGCTGCCCACCATTCAGTAATTGCATGCAGCCTGCTGTGTGGTGATTGCATTACTCCCTGTGATTGCAGCCCACTGCTATAAAATGCTAGGTTAGGTAGGTGTAGCACTTTCAGCTTTCCAAGGTGGGGCCCATGCTTGTTTGCTCTGGACACCGTTATGTCAGTCAGAAGGTTGGTATATGTCTCTTATCTGAAGCTAGGGTTGTAGCCAGTTATATGCATGTTGTACTCAAACCTGAATGTTGCTGCTTCCAGTACACACTTCTCAGTGTAGACATGTACTCACCCCTCCAAATGCTAACACAGGATACATGGGAGTATGTACTTTATTTCTGACTTACACAATTAACTGCCATACAAATTTGGTTATTGCACTGTATTCCTGTGGCCAGTATTTATCCTGGTCTGATACTGTGTGGTGTTTGTAAGGTGCTAGGATGGCTGGTTCTCCTTTCACAGTGATGTCATGCAATTCCACAACAACTGCTGGTAAAGACCCACAGAACAGGATTTGTGTTATACCATTCCTAATTTCCATTTACATCCCCTCATTGTAATGCATGATATATTTATTTCAGAACCAAGTTATTTGTATATCTGCTGTGGCTTAGTGGTAATTCATGCAGTCTATTGTGTCAATGGTCTGGGGTTCGAGACTGGCAGAGTTTTTTTCTTTTGCTGCTCAGCAGAACAAGTGCCCTGCAATAGAGTGACTAAGGCACTTTTAAGCAGTTGTAAGCAGGTTTGTGCAGGTTTGCGCGACGCTTAGCGACACTTAGCTAAGCACACACATGCGCACACTCGCTTAAACCTGCTTACTACTGCTTAAAAGTGCTTACTCCCACTAACCCCTGTGCTAATTTCTTTGAAAGAAAAGAAAATGGGGAGATAGGAAAGTGGTGAAAAATGAGGCACAAAGAGGGACAGACAGTAGGTAAACAAGCTTAGAATGTGCAGGATGGGTGTAGGGAAGGTCCATAGCTGCCCATTTCTTTACCAGCAACAGCTGTGCATATGCAATAAATTTGGAATGATATTTGAAACCTTCCACCCCTGGGAGAGGGGTGAGGACAACAAAGTATGTTGTACTGCCAATTATAATTATCAGTTTACATGTCCAATGGACATGTGTGCGAAATGGGCAGCTATATATGAGGCGTAATTTTTTTGTGGGTACAGATTGCCCATTTTGTTTTTTTTTTTTGTTTTTTTCAGGTGAGAGTGGGAAGTGAGGTAGAGGAAGTAGGTATGTCTGAGGAGATAGGTTGGGGAGGTAAACAGACAAGACAGACAAGACGCATACAGGGCGGTGTATGACACATGGTGTGGGTGAACACAATTGACGGGGTCGGATGTTTTGAAATCGCAAGCCCATGAGCCCACAGATGGTGACAGTGGAACTGAGATCCCCACCCATGGACAGTCATCAATGCACCTTCACAGCCCGAGGGTGGCTGTGCTGGGGGCTGCATAGAACAGGCAGGCTCACCCGTGAGACGCGCCACTCTCACCTCAAGCTGGTGTAGGGGATCAGCGACTGAACGCTGGATCTCCATATGCACCACAACCTGGACCCTTCAAAGGGTGACAGGTGGCCCTTCTCTGCCCATGCTTGCATGGGGGGGATGAGCCCCATCCCCTGCAGCACTTCCACCCGAAGGTGGCACAGGACCAATGGAGGAGGGGAGCCCGGGCTGGGCACCGGACCTGCTGGTGCCAGGTGCACTCGCCAGCTGAGGATGGACAGGTGGGTTTGCTGGGACCGGCCTTCCCATACGTTCTGTGATTAGGTGTGTTTAATTACGACATAAACAACAGCATTCCAGATTAATTGTAACAGCATGCAGTAATATTCCCATTAACCCAACACACCAAGGTTCCAACAGTTGAACAGCAAGCATAACACATGCATATACTGAACCACAGTGGATATTCCAAAAGCATGCAGGGATGTTTGGTAGCAACAGGCCACCATGATTGTGGTGTTTAAACAGGGCACATGCATCAACGTGAATGCAAATATTTATAGAACAATAGGGCATATGTCCCAACAAATATTTAAGATTACACATACCCATTGAAGTGTGGAATTGCATGGTTTATGCACATACAGTAGGGTATAGAAAAAAACCTCGGTTAACATCTTATAATTACCTTTTAGTCTACACTACATTCCTAGTGACTGCAGGTGTATATCCCCTACATGTATTATTACACTTGCCACCATACATTAGGTTGTGTAATGGGTTTGGCTAGTTCAATGTATGCCTGACCTATATCTGACATACTAACTGTCCAGGATGCAGATGTTACTGCTACATATTTCTTGATTGCATTTCCATTTCTTTATCTACATATCTGAGAAGTTTTCACATGACATTTTCACTTCGATTTGTACAGAACCCTGCATTTCTTGACACACACTCACATTTCTGGGAAAAAAAATAGCATGCTACACGTGTGCCAGATTTACTTATGCATCCCAGCCAGTAACTGACTGTTGCGGACTGTATATATGCTTCACAGCTACTAGCACTTCCATCACCCACTTTATATGGGACTGCACAACTCTGGGTTGCCAGCACTTTTTCAAACAGTACTATTTGTATAATGCAAGGGTACAACAATATTTCAAACTCTGTGACACAGACACACTCCGGGTTTTAGACCTTTATTAATGGCATTACACACTTTTCCACAAGCTCACTCCTTTATTTGTTTTAACGGTGCATATGGCAGACATGTTCAAGACATATTATACCTTTATTAATAGGTTAGAACACTCTTTTTTCAGGCTCACTCACTTATTTTATATGACAGTGCCTGCAGAGATATTATTCCAGACATATGTTACCTTTCTTACTGGGTTACTACACTCTTTTTCTGCCTCTCTGACATTTTTATCTGACAGTACATGCAGAGGACTTATTCAGGCAATTTTATGGCTGTATTATTGGACTACAACACTTTCTTTCATGCTCTCTCCCATATTTTATATAACAATACATGCAGAATAATCCCTAACCTGCCTGGTGGCGCAGCCTTAGCAGCCTATCAGCATAAGCTTGCTGATTCGCAGCATGGTCACCTGCAGCTGTAAAGTAAATGAAGGGATATTGAGACATACCTATCCATTATACATACTCAGTTATCAATTCTTACATACTGCATTCCATGGCTACATACTCAGTTGTGGGGCATCCTGCATCCTTCGGGCCTCCTGTATCCATTGGTTCAGGTGGTCCTGCTTCTGTCTCTTCAGGTCTGCATGGTGGTGAAAGGACCTGCTCACCAGTCCGAGGAACGCCTGTGGCACTGGTGAGGTCATGAGCTAACCGGTTCCAAGCTTCTGCCTTGTACTCCGTCCCTTGGAACTGGCCCTGCAGGAGTCTTGACTCATGATGGTGGACAAGGAGCCAAACCATGTATTTCGACTCCTCGATGCCCCAATGTTGCACTCGGAAGCATGTTCCCTCTCCGACACCAGCCATTCTAACTGCAGATGTGAGCTACAATCAGTTATGGTGTGTATTCCCGCCTATGGGGCTTAAATATGCCGCATTTCCCGCACTTTTTTGTGATTAGCCATTTTTTTTTAATTCTCGGCTGACTGCAGACCTGCTTAGTAATGGTTAAACTACCATTAGTAAGTATATGTATGTTAACAGTGTCATGGCTTAGTGGTTCTGTACTTTGCTTGTGATGCACAGAGTCCTGGGTTCGAACCTTGTCATTCATTTTATTTTCATACTGTCCAGACAGGCTGGGGGGTGTGGCTGCATTTAAGCAACTTTGCTCTACATTGCTCCTCGGTGCCCTACGGTGCACTGGTTCGCGCGGCATGCACGTCCGCGCAAACACACTGCACTGGTTAAAGCGCTATTTCACTATGGGCACCTCTATTGCGCTGGATTAACTGTTATTAAACTATGGGCACCTCTACTGCTCTGGGTTAACCATAATTAAATTATGGGCACCTCTATTGCGCTGGTTAACCGTTATTAAACTATGGGCAACTCTATTGCTCTGGGTGAAGCGCTGCTTAACTGCAGGCAATTATATATCAGGATCATTTAAAATATTTATTTTGTTCACTGATACAGTGGCCATTTCACTGTGTTTTAGTACTATTTACACATATTTGTCTGGTATTATTTCATATACTGATTTAAAAATAAATACGAAGAGGAGTGGTGGGACTCGAACCATGAATGCCTCTTCTTTGTGCGAACGCTCTACCATTACGCTATTGCTATTTGGTGTGATTTGCATAAACATTCTTTCTTATGCTCTTCCTTGTCAGAATTGCTAACTCTAGCTAAGCAGTGGGCACACCTGCACACACACGTGCAAATACGGGCAGCTATTTTGGGAATTTAAAAAAATAAATTTAATGTTTTGCTTTTTATAACTATGATGGGGGTTTACAACATCAGGGAGTGTGGTGTTGGGTGCAGAGACATTTGAGCGGACTCGCTCTTGTGTATTTGCTTTTACTTTTCAAACACTTGCAGGGGCGTGGACATTTACACTGCTCGGCAGTCGGACACGCCCCCTGCTTTCTTAAACGGTCCGTGTACGACTTATGGTTGGGTCAGCGTGCCCTCAAGCATATTCATGGCACGCTGATGTCATACCGTTCAACTGCAGCCTCCGAGTAAAACTTATTAAGTCTTACACGGAGGATTCGTGAATCTGGGGGTATGTTTAAAATGTAAAGAATTTTTATTGCTCTGTGACTTCCTAGCAGCTGCACATCTGAGAGATAAGTATTTTTGACACAGAGGTGCTAAATTCTAAGTATCTGTTTAGCCTGGGAACTGGGGGCAGGTGACAGAGTGATGTCATCCAAAGCTGACCCAACAGTAATGTTTTGATATTAATTTGGAAACTGTCAGAGTCTGTGCATTTTGTATTTGTCTTTGGACCTGGAAACATCCTCTCATCAGCACTTGCTTTGCTGATAGTAAGTAACCAGGGTACAGTAATCTCTCTTAGGTATAGTAAAGGTTAGTTTAGATGTTTTCTGTATTTATTTGAGACTGTCCTGCAATTTTGTTTTAAAATATGTCTTATGATTATGAACTCTGTAGTTACTGTGCTTGTTTGAGTATTGTCATGTTCTTTTATTATTTATTATTAAATATATTTAAATCTTTTAATTGTGGCTGGTTTGTTTAGAGATATTTAAGCTCTTACAGTATTTGCATATGTATTTGGTGACACTGTATAGGCCACACTTACCATATGGATAATAGTAACATCACACAGTAGGAATGGTCATGCTTTGGGAAGGGCATTAAAGTAACTGATAAGGGGTTCTGGTAGTACTACCTTATGGTCTGGGCAGAAGGGGGCATAGCTAGTAAACCTGTGCCAGCCTGTCCCGGGTGTGTGATTGTGTATAAATCAAATTTCAAAGTGTGTGTGTGTGTGTGTGTGTGTGTGTGTGTGTGTGTGTGTGTGTGTGTGTGTGTGTGTGTGTGTGTGTGTAAGCTACTTGGGCAGAGATATGAAGCACTGGTTGGACAGAGAGAGAGTGCTAGGAGGGCATGGCTTGGAACCTGGCTAAGGACTCCACTATATAGCTGTGCCAGTGGGGAGTCTTATTGGGGATCTGGAGAGAGAGGGAGAAACTAGCCCCAGACTAACTGTGATCTCTGTGTGCTCTTAAGGGAAATTGTACTTTACTGTGTGTGTACTTGTCATCCTCCCAATATGCACATCCCTCACTAGTGCTAGTGGTGAGGATTGAGGCTCCTTGATTACTGGGCCAGTGCAGGGGCATCACATATTAATTGTTTGGCAGTGGTGGGATAGCCACATCACATATTAATTGGGTGATAGTGGTGAGATAGCCACATCACAAATTAGTTGGCTTGTAGTGGTCTGGATAATAAATTCCTGTAGCCTGTGTACAGTAGTCACTAAAGGTGTTTGTACGCTCAGTCAGCCACACAGTGAACATTCAGAGTTTATATCACAATTGTTTTATATATATATATATATATATATATATATATATATATATATATATATATATATTTTTTTTTTTTTTTAGCTTAGTTAGTCAGGGAGAGTAGGCAAGTATGTCAGCAGAGGAGTATGGCAAGCTGAAAAGGAGCCAGTTGGCGGAGATGTGCCAGGCTAAAAGACTGGTGCATGCCAACCTGACTAAAGCAGACATGATTGCAGCTTTAGTCACAGCTGCATCAGAGAATACCAACAAGGAGGACAATCAGACTGGCCGTGGAGATGTACATCTCTCAGAAAATGGACAGCTTAACCTTTCCACAGAGGACTTAAAAATCCATATTGAGTTAAAGAGGTTTGAGATGGAGGCCAAACATTTGGAAATAGAAGCAGGAGAGAGACTGAGACATCTGGAGGATGAGGAGAATGAGAGGTAGAGGCAATATGAAAAGGAGATGCTGACTCTTTGCCAGAGTCATGGAGGTAATGGGGAAGGGAGAAACTGAACCCCAGAGCAATAAAGGTCAGTAAATTTCTTCCACAATTTACAGAGGGGGATAATTGTGATAGTTTCATTCATATGTTTGAGAGGGTATGTATACAGTATAATGTTGACCAAGGGCTCTGGGCATGGTTGCTGACTACTCCATGGTAAAGCTGTAACTGTTCTTTCCAAACTGTCTCACACTGATTGTTCAAATTATAATGTTGTAAAGAACTGTTTGCAAGAATGTTTCAAGTTAACTCCTGATGCTTATAGAAAAAAAAGTTTAGTGACCATAGATGCAAGGCAGATGAAAGTGTGTGTAAATATGTTGCTGAACTAAGCACTTATTTTCATAGGTGGGTGAACAGATGGTAGATCACCACTTTTGAAGGGCTGGCAGACCTTTTGGAGAGGGAACAAGCTCTTAGCACTTTGCCTGAGGACATGAGAATCTGGTTAGCTGATAGACAATGCCTTACTGCAGATGAGTTGGGGGAGAAGGGAGACCTATACCTAGCAAGTAGGGCATCACTGTATCGAAAAGGGACACCCAGTGCTGGTCATGGGTCTAAGGGAACCCATGGTGGGCAGCCCAGACTACCCCAACAGAGTCTGCCAGGAGCAGGGGAAGCCACTAGTCCAAGTACATGTCCAAGACCAAGGGTTAAATGTTTTAAATACAACCAGTGGGTCCATGCAGCATATAGATGTCCATGGAGGCAAGCTGGGGAACAAAAGTTGGGACAGCCAGTAAGTGGGAGTGACAAAATGCCAACAGTATGTTGTCGCAAGACAACAAGGGTACCAAACTACCACACTATAGATGTCTTGACAGGGAATGATTTTGATAATGCAGTACCGTGTGTCATGCAGTTACATGCAGTCAGGCTTGGAGACAAGAATGTGGGTCTGGTAGCCTCAGGAAGAACCAGACAGACCGCACACTTGCAGCCAGGACTGGTGAGGTGGCTACTTCAGGGAGGGAGCTACCCTGTAGCACTGAGACTGAAGGTGAGCCACAGCTGCTTCTGGGTATTGATGTTCCCTTGGACAGAATGACTGCAAGGGCAAAGGTGAGTAGTAGTGCCCAGGCTGACAGTGAGGCACCACTGTCAGAGGACACCAGACTTAGGGTTGCCACCTTCGTTCACGGCTAAAACCGGAGCCACGCCATGCCCCTCGCGTCACCAGTAACCCCGCCCGCCCCACCCCCTCTCCCGCCAACATACCGCCTATTTTGTGATGTCACGACAGCATCACTCAATGGGAACGCCCTCTTTTTTCGTTCCCGCCGCCTGCTTTTGGCTGATTTGCTATGCTTTTCTGTAAAAAAAAGCATAGTAAATCAGCCGATCAACGGGAATGCCCTCTTTTTTCACTCCCGCCGCCTGCTTTTGGCTGATTTGCTATGCTTTTCTGTAAGAAAAGCATAGTAAATCAGCCGATTTACAAACTCCGATAGTCTGTTTCCTTTTTGAAACAGAATACCGGAGTTTGTACAGTGTTTTCCGGACTACCGGAGAATCAGTTTGATTTCCTGATAGTCTGGAAAAAAATGGAGGGGTGGCAAGCCTAACCAGACTTCCTGTGGAAGGGGAGCTGGGAAGGGTTACAAAGAGAGAGTTGAGGCAGGCTCAGCTCTCAGACCCTGCATTACAAGGCCTGAGGGAGGTAGCTAGTGAGGCACCTGATTCTCAAGGGAAGGGGGAATCTGTATACTGTGACAAAGGGTTACTGTATAGAGAGTGGACCTCAAAGGCCTATTAAGCAGGCCCCTTATAGGATGCCTGAGAGAGTCAAACTCTAAGGGAGCAGATACAGGAAATGTTGGAACTAGGGGTAATTCAGGAGTCCAGCAGTTCCTGGGCCTCTCCAGTGGTGCTAGTACCAATGAAGGATGGCAGCACCAGGTTCTGTATGGATTACAGGAAATTAAATAGTCACACAGAGTCTGATGCTTACCCCATGCCTAGGACAGATGAAACCCTAGAGCAGCTGGGTGGGGCTAAGTATCTTACCAACATTAATTTTACCAAGGGTGACTGGCAGGTGCCTTGACTCCGAGTGCTAGAGAGAGGTCAGCCTTTGTGACTCCTTTTGGCTTGTATGAGTTCACAAAGATGCCCTTTGGGATGAAGAATACCCCAGCAACTTTCCAGAGGCTGGTAGATCATTTCCTAGCAGGAGCAGGAGATTTTGCATTTGCTTACCTAGATGATATTGCTATCTACAGCCATTCCTGACAAGAGCACCTTCAGCGTGTCAGGGAGGTGCTGGGTAGACTACAGAGGGCAGGGGTGACCATTAAGCCCAGGAAATGTCAGGTGGGTATGGCAGAGGTCTTCTACCTGGGACATAGAGTGGAAAGTGGGAAGATCAGGCCAGAACCTGCCAAAGTGGAAGCCATTCAGGCATGGTCTGCCCCTGTTACCAAAAAGCAGGTGAGGACATTTTTAGGGATAGCAGGGTATTACAGAAAGTTTGTCCCCAGTTATAGTACCATAGCTGCTCCCCTCACAGACCTGACAAGGAAAAACAGGCCAGATAAGGTAATGTGGACCCCAGCATGTGAGCAGGCATTCCAGAAGCTTAAAGGAGCTTTGGGAGGACCTCCTGTGTTAGCCAGTCCAAATTACAGCAAAGAATTTGTTGTGCAGGTGGATGCTCCAAACCATGGGGTGGGGGCTGTATTTAGCCAGGATTCTTCAGAGGGAGAAGAGCACCCAGTGGTTTATCTCTGTTGTAGGCACCAACCCAGGGAGGAATGCTAAGCAGCCATAGAAAAGGAATGTCTAGCCATAGTGTGGGCTCTGCAAAAATTTCAGCCTTATCTGTACGGAAGGAAATTCACTGTAGTTACAGAACACAATCCCTTAACATGGCTACATCGAGCCAGCCAGCAAAATGCCAAGTTACTAAGGTGGAACCTATGGTTGTAAGCATATGATATGACAGTGTAGCACCACAGTAGGGTTAGCGATGCCAACGCAGATGGGCTCTCAAGACAGGGAATGGGGTAAGGTTTTCCCAGATAGGCTCAACCCTCTCATGCAATGTTTCTTAAGGGTCACTTGGAAAACTAGCTTGAGTTTTCAGGAGAGGGGGGAGAATTGTTAAGCTGCCAGCCCAGCTATCTGGAATTTTGCAGATAATTCTATGCCACTTGTGAACATTAATATGATCCATATACTTGTCTTACAAATATAACAGAACTACATGTCATGAGGATATTAAACTACTGGTGCAGAAGTGTGTGTTGAACTGCATGTTATGTACTGAGCTTCAAGAATGTAACAACAGTGTAACCTGCTGGAAAAGAACAGAAATGTATATAAACTATAGTTGGGACATACAGAGTTAACTTGCAAACCCTCAAGAAAATAAGTTGAAAAGTTTTACAACTATGTTTCAGTGCACCAAGCAGACACAATGTCTAGAGCTAGAGGGTTTCCTATTGTCTTGAATCAGAGATAATTACCAGGTTTAAAAGTAAAATATTTTTATTGCTCAGTAACTTCCTAGCAGCTACATATCTGAGAGGTAATTATTTTTGACATAGAGATGCTAAATTCTATGTATCTGTTTAGCCTGGGAACTAGGGGCAGGTGACAGAGTGATGTCATCCAAAGCTGACCCAGCAGTAATGTTTTGATAATTATTTGGGAACTCTCTCAGAGTCTGTGCATTTTGTATTTGTCTTTGGAACTGGAAATATCCTCTCATCAGCACTTGCCTTGCTAATAGTAAGTAACCAGGGTACAGCAATATCTCTTAGATATAGATGGGAATATAGCAAAGATTAGTTTGGATCTTTTCATTATTTATTTGAGACTGTCCTGCAATGTTGTTTTAAAATATTGCAAACCACCAAGCATCAAATAACACACCAAACTACTGAGCCAGCAAAAAGAGGCCACAAATCTTGTGGTAAACGATTTAATCACACAGAATAACACTCTAGCACCTCGGCTCCAAACAGCCTTCCTGGAATTACAAAATATTCAGCATAATGCATCTCTCTCTCTCTCTCTCTCTATATATATATATATATATATATATATATATATATATATATACTCAATTAAATACAATTAATTAAACAATCATCTAATCAATCATCAATAAAAAATAAAAAAATGATAGCTGAAAGGCTTCAGTGGTATAGAGATGTAATAGAAAATAGTGAGCCGATCAAGTCCCATGAGTGGTTAAACAACTTATTAAACTGAGCAATAAAAATAATAATAAATAAAATATCAAGAGCTTTCATCTCCTATGTAGGAGACTTTATCAAGAATAGAGCATGCCCATTGAAACATTTCCTTTATAAACATAAAGGTTAACTAGTATTAAACTTCTGCACCGATCACATTCATTGCTACTAAATAATTCATGTAAAATGAAGTGTATTATTTAAAGGTGTATCTAGCCAAATGACCGTTTATGCAGCATAGTAAAACCATTTACTTACAATACATTGAACTCATAGCAGTGTATTATGCTGCAAGACGTTGACAATCCTACATGATCAACAGAACTTACCAAATTTAAGAAGTTGTGAAGACTTAAAAATGATTAAAAAACAGATAAAAAGTAGTTAAAAATATATACGTATACATATGGTGTATAAGTATATAAATATATAAGTATATAGGTAAGGTCAGGGTCAAAATGCACATAAGTATAAAATATGAAATGCATATATATATATATATATATATATATATATATATATATATATATATATATATATAGTGTAAATATAACCAAGTATATTTAAATATACTGTGGTCAATAATCAATAAATATATTGTAAAACTGATGTGTGTGTCTACATAATAGATATAAATACAGAAAACACATATGAAAGCATCATAAAATGTAGTAAACTGCTCATATAAATACTTTCAAAAACCATTAACATCTACCTATACTGAAAATGTTTGTGAATATTGTATACAAAATTGAGATAAATAACAAATGAGTACATGTATACACTCTATAAACCGTATATGTACTATTAAACCTATAGTACATAATACTTGTTCTCACATTATAACATTCAACATGTTTAAATCAATAAAGTCTACCAATCTAGGGCTTTCAATTTCAAAAAAACAGGTGATTGAAATAGAATCATTCAGACCTGGCCATTAAGTAGCATTCATTCTCAATTACCATAGGGCTTTATTCCTTTCCAGATATAATGGCCATGGTCCTCCCCTTGGGTTAGACTCCATTGGTTCTATCACAGTAAATTTAAAGCTGTGATATGGCCATTCATTACAGTGTCTTGCCAAAGCGTTAGTGTCTTTTCTTAGTTTTATGTCCCTCAAATGTTCATAAATATGGCTTTTAAACTTCCTTTCCATCTTTCCAATATAAAAACAGGAACATTTACAACAAAAGGCACAATAAACAACTTTTTCTGTATGGCAACAGCACTTTTTCTTTAACAAACTCTAATGCTATTAATATTGAATTTATCCCCTTTCATTATGTGTTGACAATAATTACAAGCTCCACACTTTTTCATACCTCCAACAGTTTGAGCCTGGGTGTTGTTCTCAAGTATATTTTTCAGGGACTGGCCTTTTCTATATACTACAATAGGCCTTTCACTTATACATTGTCTGACCTCATTACATGAGGATAAAATTATCCAATTCTTTTCCAAAAATTTTAAAATATCTTTACTTGCTAGGTTGTAAGTGGTGATGAAGGCAGAATGATAATTAACATCTGTTGATACTAATTTATTTAGTTTCATAATGTTATTATTACTTGACATGTCATTTTAAATAGCATGCTGTCCAACATCCCTGTTCAAGTCATTACCATATTGTGTGACGTCAACTTTTAAGATAGCTTGAAATAGACCCCTTTCTCTTTTATTGATCACTTCTAACATCAAATTGTTGACTAAATCAATAGATATATAGAAAAGGCCAGTCCCTGAAAACTATACTTGAGAACAACACCCAGGCTCAAACTGTTGGAGGTATGAAAAAGTGTGGAGCTTGTAATTATTGTCAACACATAATGGAAGGCGATATATTCAATAGTAATGGCATTAAAGAATTTTTTAAAGAAAAAGTGATGTTGCCATACAGAAAAAGTTGTTTATTGTGCCTTTTGTTGTAAATGTTCCTGTTTTTATATTGGAAAGGCAGAAAGCAAGTTAAAAAGCCATATTTATGAACATTTGAAGGGCATAAAACTAAGAAAAGACACTAACACTTTGGCAAGACACTGTAATGAATGGTCAGATCACAGATTTAAATTTACTGTGATAGACCCAATGGAGTCTAACCCAAGGGGAGGACCATGGCCATTATATTTGGAAAGGAATGAAGCCTTATGGCAATTGAGAACGAATGCTACTCAATGGCCAGGTCTGAATGATTCTATTTCAATCACCTGTTTTTTGAAATTGAAAGCCCTAGATAGGTAGACTTTATTGATTTAAACATGTTGAATGTTATAATGTGAGAACAAGTATTATGTACTATAGGTTTAATAGTACATATATGGTTTATAGGGTGTATACATATACTCATTTGTTATTTATTTCACTTTTGTATACAATATTCACAAACATTTTCATTATAGGTAGATGTTAATGGTTTTTGAAAGTATTTATATGAGCATTTTACTACATTTTATTATGCTTTCATATGTGTTTTTTGTATTTATATCTATTATATAGACACACACATCAATTTTACAATATATTTATTGATTAATGACCACAGTATATTTAAATATTTCCTGTCATTCTGAACTCAGTAGTTGCTGTGCTTGTTTGAGTATTGTCTTATTTTATTATTTATTATTATTTATTATTAAATATATTTAAACCTTTTAAATGTGGCTGGTTTGTTTAGAGATATTTAAGCTCTTAGCGTACTTGCATATGTATTTGGTGACACTGTATAGGCCACACTTACCATTTGGATAATAGCAACATCACACAGTAGTTTTGGTCACCCTTTGGGAAGCTCCTTAAAGTCTCTGATAAGGGGTTCTGGTGGCAGTGATAACTAACTTATGGTCTGGGCAGAAGGGGGCATAGCTAGTAAACTTGTGCCAGCCTTTCCCAGGTGTGCATTTGTGTATAAATCAAATCTCAAAGTGTGTGTGTGTGTCAGCTACTTGGGCATGGACACAAAGCACAGGTTGGACAGAGAGACTGCTGGGAGGACTTGGCTTGGAACCCTGACTAAGGTCTCCACTCTATAGCTGTGCCAGTGGGTAGTCTTACTGGGGATCTGGAGATAGAGAGACGGAGAAACCAGACCAGACTGATTGTGATCTCTGTGTGCCTTTAAGGGAAACTCTACTTTACTGTGTGTGTACTTGTCATCCTCCCAATGTGGACATCCCTCACTGGTGCTAGTGGTGAGGATTGAGGCTCCTTGATTACTGGGCCAGTGCAGCTGCATCACAGTATGTACTGCCATCACTGTAAAGATACCATCCATTTGTAGTATGTACTACCATCAGAGTAAGGATGCCATCTGTTTGTTTTATGTACTACCATCACTGTAAGGATACCATCTTTTTGTACTATGTACTACTGTAAGTGTAAGGATACCATCCATTTATAGTATGTACCACCATCAATATCAGGAGACCATCCATTAATAGAATGCACTACCATTAGTGTAAGGATACCATCTGTTTGTAATACGTACTACTATTAGTGTAATGGCATTATCCATTTGCAGTATGTAATACACTATCACTACTATAAATATAAGGATACTATCTGTTTCTAGTATCTACTGTCATCAGTGTAAACACACCACCTGCTTGTATTATGTACTGTCATCAATATAAGGAGACCTTCCTTTTGCAGTATGTACTACCATCACTGTTAAGGATACCATCTGTTTGAAAGTATGTACTACCATCAAAGTAAGGATTCCATCCATCCATTGTGCATGCTTTCATCAGGGTAAGGATAGCATCTATCTGTCGTATGTATTGCAGTCAGTATAAGGAAGCTCTCCCGTTGTAATATATATTCTACCATCAGTATAAGAATACCAGCCATTAATAGCATGTACTACCATCAGTGTATGAATACCATCCATTAATAACATGTACTACCATCAGTGTATGGACACCATCCATTAATAATGTGTACTACTTTCAGTGTAAGCATACTATGTGCTTGTAGTATGTACTGCTATTTTTATCACTTTAAGGATACCATCTCTTTGTAATATGTACTGCGGCGGGTGACTGCCCTGAATACAAAAATTTCATCTGTGTGAAGTATACACTTTGAGAGTACAATGCCAAGTAGCTGTATGCAATACTATGTTTCAATGTGGTATGTGAAATATTTGTAAGTTTGTGTCATGATTTAAGCATGCATAGTGAAATGGTCAGCATAGGATATACACAAGTGGACTTCTGGAGTTTTTGCAAAATGGTATGAAAAATATGAGATATTTTCCATGTTTACATTAATAATGTAAACCAGAAAGTTTTACTGTCATATCTGACAGTGGTGTATGCAAGCAGTGTGCACTAGTAAAAATATGCTTTTAAGACACTGTGGATAATGTAGAAGTATACTGAGATGCAAATGCCTGTTTAGTAAAGCATAAATTTCTTAAAAAGTGAACAAGTGCTGTCATCTTATACAAAACATTAGGGAACACAATGTTACCATTGACACACCACCTAACACACATGGTTTTCTAGATTAATAATGTTTAATAGACTGTAAAAATGTTATTTGCATAATTTGCATATATTCTGCAATGTCTTCTTCTTCTTTCGGCTTTTCCTGGTTAGGGGTTGCCACAGCGGATCACCTGTCCACTCATGATTGGCAGTGGAGTTTTGCGGTGTCGAGTTGCCAGCCCGGCACCCAACCTTCCACAGAAGGCACACACATACACGCATTCACACCTTGAGCCAAATTAGAGTGTCCAATCCACCTACAGCATGTCTTTGGGATGTGGGAGGAAACTGGAGCACCTGGAGGAAACCCACGTGACCACAGGGAGGACATGCAGACTCCGCACAGAATGCACCCCAGTTGAGGATCGAACCAGAGAACCTCTTGCTGTGAGGCGACAACGCTAACTGCTACACCACTGTGGCCGCCCATATATTCTGCAATGTCACAAAACAAATACTTAACCCTTCTTGCCATGCATCACTGGAAAGCTCTCATATAGATGGACAATTCTCCCAGTGTAACATCTTGTATCTACTTACAGATACAGTGTTTGACCATTACACTATTAACTTGTGGCAAATAAAATATTTTCTTGCTTAAATCTGAAATATCAAATCAGCTTCTAAAGAATACTTTTGATATAATCCTCAGTTTGTAGCCCATTTTTTACCAAACTTTCATGTTTCACTTTTTTTGCAACTCAATTCATTTTTCATAATTTGTAATTATGTTTTCAGCAGAGGACCTTTGAGAGAAGCTCTTAGGAAGCAAATGGTTTCATAGCTTAGAAGATCACAGGAAGCTAGGGGATTAATTAGCCTCCTACTGCTTAGGACTGAATGAGTTAAGACACAACATTTAGGCAATCCTGAAAGGGTGAAGTACTTGGTGACTGGAACAATATATACACCACAGGAGGGGGATAAGATAAGATAAAATAAAATAAAATAGAAATGAAGATGATTTTGTAATATAAAATTGTGTATCTGAGTGGTTTAAATGCCGAGTTGAACTAGCAATATGTTTATAAATGTCTAGAAACAAATTATTATAAAGAAAATATATTTAAGAAAGTAGTTAGAAATTATTGGAATAATTAGAACATTGATTAATTGATTGAAGGATTATATAAATGTGCGTTCACTGAGACATTTTGGAGTTTGCTTCTTGAGAAGGCATTTTGACAAAAGACTAGGGAATGCTGTTAAAACTGTTTGATCTTTCTAGTGGTAGGTTTGTGCATTTTGGGATTTCTTCTACAATGTTTGAACATCAGTATAAGAAAACCTGCTCTTTGTAAAATTTATCACTTTCAGTGTAAGGATACCATCTGCTTGTAGTAGACTCTTATCATCATTGTAAGCTTCTATCCATTTGTAATATGTACTGCCATCAATGGATCCCATCCATTTGTAGAACGTACTAATGTCAGTGTAAGAATAGCAGCTGTTTACAATTTATACTATTATCAGTGCAAGGATACTAGCTGTATGTAGGATGCATTACCATAAAATAAGGATACCAGCAGTATAAGGATGTCATCCATTTGTAGCATGTACGGCTACCAATATTACAAGGATACCATCTGTTTGTGGTATGTACTACACTCATTGTAAGGATGACATTCATTCAAGCATGTTATCTATTTATAGTACGTACTATCATCAGTATAACAATATCATAGATTTGAAGCATATGTAAGAATACTCCTGTTTGCAGAAGAGGAGGGCAGTCAGAAGAGTAGCATGAGAGCTATCTTCTAACTGTACAGAGTAGGGTCTCTGTAAACAGAGAAGTTAAATGTTGAGAACTGTATGTACAATACATTTACAAGCATTAAGAACATTTATTAACAGTGGGAATTATAACAGGATTTATTCCAGGTGCAATATTCAGTTAGTGTGCTACTACAGGTTTGTGGTACTTGCATATGATTTAATATGACACGTATAATAAATTATCATTGGTGGCAGAATATTGTTTTGTGTGCACACACACTCACATATCTGTAATGTTGACTGGTTATGCAATTTAACAGATAGCAAGGATCACCTTGGTCTGGTTTTGACAAGTTATTCCTGAATGCTTGATTGCAAATCAAAAGCAACCACTACTGGACCCAGGTGCACCAATGAGGAAAAGCTCACTTTGTTTATTGTGTCAGTGGAGGACGATTAGGTCACAGATATTAATGCATGAAAGTGGGTTGTAGGGAATCTGTCTTTCTGAATCATACTTGGATGTTAATGCTAAAAGTTTGACTTATTCATTTATAAAACACATGCTAGCATGGTATGATTGACATGGGTCAGATTTTTTTTCTAGGTATATGAGAAAAAGCAGTAAGGCTATCATACAAAGGGCAGGACTATACAGTGCTATCACAACTTACAGCTAGTTGCTTTACTGATGCAATTTGTTTCTAGCTTTTGAAGTCTAAAAAGTTCTGGAAGTCAGGGATAAAGTCACAGTCAAATTAAACTTTATTGTCATACTGATCAACAGAAGAAAAAGTGGGTATCACTGCACAAAATTTCAATACTCAAGCTTGTACCATAAGAATGACAGTTTACAGAAGGAAGATAGATTAAATTAATAAAAATTTAAATAGTAAAAATAAAAATTAAAATAAGATGCTAAAAATAAAGTAAAAAACTGAAGGCTTTTTACAGCAGAAACAAAACAAATACAACAACAATAAGAGCAAACTCAGTAGAAATATAAGGATATATAAAAAATAATACTGTAAATAAATAGAAGAGATAGGCATGTAAATCGTACCCACCACCAATATATGCCATAAGCTTACAGTTTACAGTTTTCATAGTGCAGATAGAGACATATATAATGAGCTATACAGAGAGTTATGTAACTAACAATGACATATTGCACATAAATAATGTTTTACCCATTTAGCGGGTTAGGCTATGGGTTGTTGTTCAGCAGTCTGATGGCATGTGGGAAGAAGCTGTTATGGAATCTGGATGTCCTGCATCTAATGCTTCTGTAGCACTTCCTTGTTGGCAGGAGTTTGAACAGTCCATAAGACATATGGTGCATATCCCTCAATAGTTTTCGGACTCTACCATAGCATCTGTTTGAATATATGTCCTGTAGGGATTGAAGGTTGGAGCCAATTATTTTTTGGCCTGTTTAATGATCTTACGGTCAGGTTGAGAGCAATTTCCATATGAGACAATGATGATGTTTGTCAGTACACTCTCAGTCTGGCCCTGTCAAAGGTAAGTAGTACCTGTGGGAAGGATGTCACTTCTACAAAGTCTCCTAATGAAGTGGAGACATTGTTGTGCTCTCTTTATAAGGTAGGAAGTGTTTGTGGCCCAACTTAGGTCTTGAGAGATATGTACCCCCAGAAATTTGGTGCTATTTACTCTCTCTACTGTGGCACCATTGATGATGATAGGAGTGTGTGGTTTAATCTCCTTCCTGAAATCGATAATGATTTCCTTGGTTTTCCCAACATTTAGTGCTAAGTTATTGTCAGTGTGCCAATGAACGAGTTGGTTCACCTCCTCCCTGTAAGCCCATTTATCTTCCTTGATAAGACAAATTACTGTGATGTCATCTGCAAATTTGATGATTCTGTTTGACTGCTGCATAGCTCTGCAGTCATGTGTTAGATCTGTGAAAAGAAGTACACTGAGTACACACCCCTGTGGGACCCCGGTGTTTAGGGTAATGCTGATTGAGTGATGTTTTACTGCTCAGACTTTTTGTGGCCTTTCAGTCAGGAAGTTGAGGATCCAGTTGCATATTTGCTTTCTATGCCTAGATTACTCAGCTTAGACAGCAGTTGCTGTGGAATTAACATAGTGAAGGCAGAGGTGGAGTCTATGAACAACATGCGTACATAACAGTTCTTATTTTCCAGGTGGTCCAAGGTGTGATGAAGTGTTAAGGCTATAGCATCTGCAGTAGAATGATTTGACTTGTGTGCGAATTGTAAAGGATCAAATGTAGTAGGGTAGGCAGGATATTATATGATCCTTGACCATTTTTTCGAAACACTTCATCACTACCGCAGTAAGTGCAATTGGCTGGTAATCATTTAATGATGCTGGAGATGGTTTCTTGGGCAGAGGGATGATGTTGGTGGTCTTAAAGCATTTGAGCACTTTTTCCTGGCTGAGAGATATATTGAAAAAGTCTGTGAAGATTGGTGCCAGCTGATTAGCACATTAAGTAGTCTCCCTGAAATCATATCTGGAAAAGCTACTTTGCATAGGTGAACCTTACATAGGTTGCTGCATACCTCTTCCAAGTTGAGGCATAGTGATGTGGCATCTGCATTGGTGGGTAGTCTCTTTGGTGATGTTCTATTTGATTCCTTGAATCTACTGAAGTAGATGTTTAGTTTGTTTAAAAAGTCTGGGTTACCATCACATTGCATGGATGGTGGCTTATAGTCTGTGATGTTTTGGATCCCTCTCCACAGCTGTTGGGGATCTTTCTGGTCAGTGAGGTGTCTCTGTATTTTTAGCCTGTAGGCCCATTTTGTTACTCTCACACCTTTTTTCATGTTGGCCCTGACCTTTTCAAACAATCTATGTCTCCAGCCTTAAAGGCAGCATTATGCACTCTCAGTAATTCGTATACCTCAATGGAGAGCCACAGTTTTTGGTTGGCTCTGATGGTTACATTTGTGATATCCCTGCACTGGCCCAGGAATCACGGAGCCTCAATCCTCACCACTAGCACCAGTGAGGTATGTCCACATTGGGAGTATGACAAGTACACACACAGTAAAGTACAATTTCTCCTAAGAGCACACAGAGATCACAGTCAGTCTGGGGCTGTTTTCTCCCTTTCTCTCCAGATCTCCAATAAGACTCTCCAATGGCACAGCTATAGAGTGGAGTCCTTAGCCAGGGTTCCAAGCCAAGTCCTCACAGCACTCTCTCTGTCCAACCAGTGCTTTGTGTCCCTGCCCAAGTAGCTTACACACACACACACACACACACACACACACACACACACACACACACACACACACACACACACACACACACACACACACTTTGAGATTTGATTTATACACAAATACACACGTGGGAAAGGCTGGCACAGGTTTACTAGCTATGCCCCTTTCTGCCCAGACCATAAGGTAGTTATCACTGCCACCAGAACCCCTTATCAGCTACTTTAAGGCCCTTCCCAAAGGGTGGCCAATCCTACTGTGTGATGTTACTATTATCCAAATGGTAAGTGTGACCAAGGCCAAGGATATTTAGGAGTGGCCTATACAGTGTCACCAAATACATATGCAAGTACTCTAAGATCTTAAATATCTCTAAATAAACCAGCCACAATGAAAAGTTTAAAATATATTTAATAATAAATAATAAAAGAAAAAGACAATACTCAAACAAGCACAGTAACTGCAGAGTTCAGAGTCACAGGAAATATTTTAAAACAACATTGCAGGACAGTCTCAAATAAATACAGAAAACATCTAAACTAATATTTACAATATTCCCATCTATATCTAAGAGATATTACTGTACCCTGGTTACTTATTATTAGCAAGGCAAGTGCTGATGAGAGGATGCTTCCAGATCTAAAGACAAATACAAAATGTGCAGACTCTGAGAGAGTTCCCAAATTAATATCAAAACATTACTGCTGGGTCAGCATTGGATTAAATCACTGTCACCAGCCCCCAGTTCCCAGGCTAAACAGATACTTAGAATTTAGCACCTCTGTGTCAAAAATACTTGTTTCTCAGATGTGAAACTGCTAGGAAGTCACAGAGCAATAAAAATGCTTTACATTTTAAACCTTGTAATTATTTTTGTTTCAAGAAAATAGGAAACCCTCTAGCTCCAGACATTGTGTCTGCTTGCTGCACTGAAATGCAAAACCCTTTACTTTACAACTTATTTTCTTGAGGTTTTGCAAGTTAACTCTGTATATTCCAACTATAGTTTATATACAAACAGACATTTCCTGTCTTTTCTTATAAGAGAGGTGTCAGTGTAGTGGACAAACTCATTAAATCATACTTTATTGCTCCTGTAGAATGATTAGTAGAACATCCATTATCTAAGGGCACTTTTCCTTGTGGGAAGTGTAATGTTTGTGATTTACTTGTTCAAACATTTCACAAATTGGGTAATAAGAATTTTACTGTATTATCTAGGTTTTCATGTACTACCTCTGGTGTTATTTATGCTTTATGCTGTCCATGCAATTTAATATACATCGGGGAGACTAAAAGAATGTTTAAACATCGACTACAAGAACATGTCAGAGATATAAAAAATGTAGAGTTGAAAGTCCTATTGCAATTCATTTCATGCAGTATCATAAAAGTGATTACAGATTGTTGCAAGCTACTATTTTAGATAAAGTTTTTGTTAAATTAGGTGATGATGAAATGTTAAAGAATAAATTACTTTTTAAGGAATCTTTATTTATTTTAAAGTATTATACTTTGTTTCTTCATGGCCTTAATTGTGAAACTAATTGGAAATACTTGATTTAATTAGTCGACTGCTGTTATAATTATTTGATTAAGGTGGGGTATTTAAGGGGAATGTTTTCTCATTTGTACTGTATACTTCTTGAAGACTGGTTCAGTTGAGGCGCTAAAAAATAAATATTTTTGGATGCTGTTTCCTGTTTGTTCGTGGTATTCTAATTTTGTTTCCTGCTTTTTGGTGGTTTTGCAGTTATGGTGACAGATCCTTCGTTTAATATTCCCCATATATTTAGAGAAGACAACTCTTTACCTGGTGGTTCAAGTTTGCAGACGAACTCTCAATGGACTATGGATAGTTTTCTTGCACAGCCCTCTGCAGGTAATGGGAAGACTTCTCCCTGCAATACTGTGTTAAATCCTGCTTCTAGTATTCCATGTAATAATGGCTGTAATTCTGGTGTTGGGGGAGATAATATGCCAAGTTTTATGAATCGTTTGATTCACGATAGAGAGTACAGAGTAAATAACCCATTTTCGTCTGTGAGTGGAACCAAGATAGGTTCTCTTCCTGGTGATGCACAGACTACATTAGATAAACTGGAACATTTACTGAATAAAGAAACTAAATGTTACTTTAATATTCTTGGTCTACAACTGTATATTGATCTTGACATCTCCCCCAGAGGTCTTTGTGCTTTCAAATCACCCTCCACACCATTTGATGTTACTGATGGCATGGAGAAGGTGTTTAGAGATTGATGGTTAAATGCTGCTCACAAGTGTGTGATGGAGTGGGTGATGATTTTGATTTAACGAGACTGCATTAAACAAAAGAAGTTGAAAGAACAAATTAAACAGGTTCATTTAGAGCTTACTCAAAACGTGGGGGCTGTGCAGACTAACAATTTATTGGTGACTATAAATGATAAACTAAAAACGTTGTAATCAGATATTGTTGAACAAAAAACTACTACAATTCACAGAGATGTCCGTGACTACAATGGGGGGAGGGGTAGCCATTTCTTTGGAACACCAATCGTAAAGCATTATAGACCGCTTTTCTAATCGTCAGAAGGGAGGTTTTAAAAAGAATGTTACTGTTTTTTTTGCCTCATCTGAAGGTTCATCTTTTACTACAGATTCGGAGAATGAAGCTAGATCTTTTCCACCTCTACTTCCAGCTCAACAATCCAAAGTATTTCATCAACGGTTTCGACAACAACAGGGAGAAGATGAAAGAAACTTTAATTGGAAAAGAGGATATGCTGCACTTTTGCCGGCAGGTGAAGGACAAATTAAGCAGAACTATAAACGCAGTAAATGGCAGTAATGTTGCCGCCATATCTACACCATCTCAGGTCGTTAATTTTTCTGGCTGTTGTTTGACTAATGAACAGGTAGGGGTATTGAATTTGGGTTTAAAATTCGTCCCCACTGTAACAGCATCTTGGCATATTCTTGAACAAGAGCTTTTTAGATTATCACGTAGGTTACAATTGAAATGTCATTTTGGTTATAATGTGATAATAATGAGAGTTTGTCTGAAGAACAATATTTTTCTTGTAACTCTGATAGTTTGTCTTTTGTGGAAAATGCTGGTGATGTTAGTTTTAACGCATACTGTGCATTAAGCACATCTAGTATTAAATGTAAAAGTGATGTTATACCAGCTTTTAGCAATGAAAGTGTTAAACATTTTATGGCCATGGTTCGTTTTGCATTAGAACAGATCTATAGTGATTTTAGTCAGTATAAATTTCAAATATGTTATAATTTATCTAAATGTGAATAGACAGCATTAAAAGATATGGCACAAAGTAAACATTTAATTGTGAAGCGATCGGATAAAGGTAACAAAATTGTTATTTTATACTATAGTCAGTATTTGCAAATGTGTTACTTGCATTTACATGATACTGATGTTTATAGAATTGTTGATATTCAAACTTTTTATGGGGCACTTCAGGAATACTTGGCGTTGTTAGATAAAGGTCAACATTTAGGATATTTTACTAAAGAAGACGTGAACAAAAAGTTGAATATAGAAAAATGCACTATGGCTACTTTTTACTGCTTGCCTAAACTACATAAGGTACAATAAAGTGGGGCTATTCCACTTGGTAGGCCCATAGTTGCTGCCACAAATTATTTCTTGCACAATATTGGTATCGTTGTTCATGAATTTATTTTGCCATATGTTCAGCAGTTAGATTCCTATGTTAGGGATACTTCTGTTTTTCTTAATAAAATTTCTGTAATTAATTGGAATTCAAATATGTACTGGATAACCCTGGATGTAAGAAGTTTATATACAAGTGTTAAACACAGGGATGGCATTACTGCTTTATTATCTATGTTAGAAGAATGCCCATTATCAAGTTATATTATTGAGTGAATAGAATTTAGTTTGCATAATAATTATTTTTCTTTTAATAATCAGATTTTTCATCAACTACAAGGCACAGCTATGGGGGCACCTTTTGCCCCCACTTATGCAAATATTTTTATGGCCTATTTTGAAAAGAGATATATCTATCATGAATTTTACAAAAAATATGTTGTAAAGTATTATAGATATATAGATGATTTGATTTTTATATGCCAATATGGCATTAATGAAGTTGAGAGTTTTGTCAATGATTTACAGTGTAATGAATTTAATTTATCCTTTGATGGCTTGCAATATGGTGAGACAGTTGATTTTTTAGATGTGCATTTGATGGGTACTAACACTGGTCAAATTTTCACTTTAGTGTTTAGAAAATTTGAGGATGGGGGCAATTTTTGCATGGTTCTAGTTTTCACCCGAGACATTTAATTAATTCTCTACCTTATGGGGAACTACTACGTTTATGTAGAATTTGCAATAATACAACTGATTTATTTAAAGCTATTACATCAACTACTCAGATGTTTTTGAATAGAGGGTATTCTTTATTCACTAATCAGGATGCTTTCGACAAAATTAGTGCGAATTATTTAGTAAATGTTAATAAATTTAAAGTTAAAAAGTGTATGCATCATAAAAAGGAGACTAGTTCTCAAAATAAGTTTTATATAGTCGTACTATATAATATTTTGAGTGAACAGACGCAAGAACAAATCAAATATTATTGAAAAATTTTATTGAGGGAGGGAAAGTTAAATAAGTTACTAAATGGATTTCCTGCCTTTTCTTATAAGAGAGGTGTCAGTATAGCAGACAAACTCATTAAATCATACTTTATTGGCCCTGTAGAATGTTTAGTAGAACATCCCTTATCTAAGGGCACTTTTCCTTGTGGGAAGTATAATGTTTGTGATTTACATGTTCAAACATTTCACAAACTGGGTAAAAAGAATTTTACTGTATTATCTAGGTTTTCATGTACTACCTCTGTTGTTGTTTATGCTTTACGCTGTCCATGCAATTTAATATACATCGGGGAGACTAAAAGAATGTTTAAACATCGACTACAAGAACATGTCAGAGATATAGAGAAATGTAGATCTGAAAGTTCTATTGCAATTCATTTCATGCAGTTTCATAAAAGTGATTATAGATTGTTGCAAGCTACTATTTTAGATAAAGTTTTTGTTAAATTAGGTGATGATGAAATGTTAAAGAATAAATTACTTTTTAAGGAATCTTTATTTATTTTAGAGTATTATACTTTGTCTCCTCATGGCCTTAATTGTGAAACTAATTGGAAATACTTGATTTAATTAGTTGACTGCTGTTATAATTATTTGATTAAGGTGGGGTATTTAAGGGGAATGTTTTCTCATTTGTATTGTATACTTCTGACTGGTTCAGTCGAGGCGCTAAAGAAAAAGAAATATTTTTGGATTCTGTTTCCTGTTTGTTTGTAATATTCTATTTCTATTTTGTTTCCTGCTTTTTGGTGGTTTTATAGTTTATATACATTATGTTCTTTTCCAGTAGGGTACACTAAGGTTACATTCTTGAAGCTCCTTACATAACGTACAGTTGAACACACCCTTCTGCACCAGTAGTTTAATATCCACAAAACATATAGTTCTCTTACATTTGTAAAACAAGCATATGTATCATATTAATATTCACAAATGCACAGAATTATTTACACAATTCCAGACAGCTGGGCTGGCAGCCTTACACATACAACAAACAGATGGTATCCTTACACTTACAGTAGTACATAGTACAAACAGATGGTATCCTTACACTGATGGTAGCACATAATACAAACAGATGGCATGTTTACTCTGATGGTAGTACATACTACAAATTGATGGCATCTTTACAGTGATGGCAGTACATACTACAAACAGATGATATCCTTGCACTGATGGTAGCACATACTACAAATGGATGGCATCCTTGCAGTGATGGCAGTACATACTACAAACGTATGGCATCCTTACACTGATTGTAGTGCATACTGCAAAGGGAAGGTGTCCTTCTATTGATGGTACTACATACTACAAGTGGATGGTATCCTCACGCTGATGGTACTACATACTACAAGTCGATGGTATTCTCACATTAATGGTACTACATACTACAAGTGGACAGTACGCTTCCACTGATGGTAATACATAGTACAAGTGGATAGTATGCTTACACTGGGTCTATATTATCTTGCCGAAAGACGTGTTCGCTGAACACGTCTTCATCGGCAAATAAACAGTGAATACTTAAATCAATGAAAGACCAGATCAGTGACTTTTTTCCCAGGGGAAAAAAAGCACTTGGCCTACTAAACACCACACAAACCTTTGAACCCTACAAAGTTGGGGACTTTGCCCCCCAACACTCCCTAACTAAGTATACCAACTCCGAGATCGCACTACAGTGGGGAAAACAGCAAATCCCTGATGATGGCCAAGTGCTTTTTTCCCCTGGGAAAAAAGTCACTGATGTGGCCTTTCATTGATTTAAGCATTCGTGGTTTATTTGCCGATGAAGATGTGTTGGCTGAACATGTCTTTCAGCAACATATTATAGACCTTTTACACTAATGGTACCACATACTACAATTGGGTGGTATGCTTACACTAATGTTACTACATACTACAATCGGATGGTATGCTTACACTGATGGAAGTGGACAATACTGTGTGGCTGCTAATATACTTGTTTCACTGAATATATTTTTACAGCCAAAATACTTTATCTCATAGTCACATTATAAGATGCATGTTCCTTACTGGTATACTATACTATAATTTTTTTCTGACATTAGTTTTTTTTTACCGTTGAAAATCACTGGTCATCTACATAAGTACATATGTATAAAATATCAAAAATTATGAAATCTGATTGGCTAAAAGAGAATTATAAGATATATTCAGCACACGTATAAAAAGAATCCCTTCCCATGTGCTTAGAAATACCATATCATCAGTCAAAAATGCTGGATTGTGCACTAAATAGAAATTATCCAGCATCCAGGCTTGTAAGGCACTCATTCATTAGTGTCATTTATATATATATATATATATATATATATATATATATATATATAGAGAGAGTTTACTATCATAATTCTGACGTGCATTTTGTTGACACCACTATAGTGAATGGCAAAGGTCGAATGGTCAAAGTACAGATCTCGCCCCTATCTCGACCCATGTTAAAGCCCGTTTGGAGGTCAAATTCGAGATGTACTTTCAGCAATGTCGAAATTCAACATTGTCACTTTCGCGCTTGGGAGTCGAAGATACCGGCATTTGACCGAATGCACTTCAGAATTATAACAGTAAACCTATATATATATATATATATATATATATATATATATATATATATATATATACATACACATGCATACATATGTGTGTATGTGTGTGTGTGTGTGTGTGTGTATGTATATGGAGACAAACACTGAAGTGATATTTAACAGTTTTATAAATAAAAAACACTGCATATTTAAAAGAATCACACACATTCAACAAAACATCTTAAATATGCAGTAATACTTAATGATTTAAAAAAATTGCAGTTCATACAAACCATGGTAAAGCTGTAATAGCAGGATGACCTCAACTGTAAATAGCTTTGTCATTATTGTTTTCCTCCTGTTTGCTTATCTTCTAGATGGTTTATAGCTAAACCAATAGATATCCTTGTCCACTATGTATTGTACCTACAAGCCAAACAGAGGAATCAGAAATGCATCCATTATACAAGGCAAGAAATAAACAGTAATTAAGTTCTACACAATACATTAGCTATAGAAAAAATAAATTGGACGCAAGCCCAGTGTCTGTAGAGGTGTGTAAAGAAACTTGTATGAATTGCTGAGTACTATATGACATAAAGTTGAACTAGGGATTAGTGTTTATTGGTTTGGTCCAAGTAGTCTCAAACATTACATGTATTACTGATTTTTTAATACAAAATTATTATTCTACTATAAGGCAGGCTGAGAACCATTAGAATTCAGTGCACATAGAGCACTGAGCAAGAATCAAATGGAAATGTTTGTATGTAGTTATCAAATAATTACTGCAAACATTTTATCACAACTCCTAAACTGTACTTACACACTTGACATGTAGAAAGGTAGGAATAGTCAACTTGGACATCATTGCTATTCTGATGCTGTAGCTGTTTTGGTGTGTGTGTGTGTGTAATACATATACATGTCTGTGTACATTCTCTTTTCATGTGTTGCTTTAGTATGGGCATTACCAGCTTTATTCTATCCTGTAGACTGGCATAGTGTTCTATCACACTTTTGAATGGTGACTTTTCTTCTTCCCAACTTTCCTTATCAATGTCATTCAGTCATCTTGGATGCCTGTCAAACAAACCTTCAAATAAGGTAAACCCAATTTCACCTTGTGGCACATCTCAAATTGTAAAAAGTATGTAAGGTAACAGCTGGTCCCACTTTTTGCCATCTACATCAATAGCTTTACTTAGCATGGCTTTCAGTCTTTTATTAAAGCTCTCTATTAATCCATCAGTCTGCAAATGGTAAGCTGATGTCTTCAACTGTTTTATTTTAAAAAACTATCAGAACTGATTCAGCACCCTTGACATAAAGGGGAGTGCCTTGATCAGTAAGTACCTCTTAGGGTTACTGACTCTGGAGATTAACAGCTCTAGTTCTCTGGCAACAGCCTTGTATTAGCTCTGCATGATAGCACTGCTTCTGGAACCTTGATAGCATAGACTATTATGATTATTATGCACTGATTCCCAATATTAGAATTTACTAGTAACCTCACAATATACATGGCAATACATTGAAAAAAAATGGCACCACTATGATAGATATTGGGATCAAGGAAATGTATATACAGATTGGGGTGCAGTCTTCTGGCATTCTTGGCAAGAAGCAATAATGCTCTCTTCCATTCTGATGACCTCCCAACTGTATCTATGGGCTAGCCTTAGTACTAGTGTCCTATGCATTTTTTTCAGTAGTTACTAATGTAGACTGTCTTCCCTTTCCCTACTTGCTCTACATAGGTTATAATATTTTAACTCAAAACAGAGGTAAGAAATAATGAGAGCATTTTGTACACTAACCTCCCGTAGCCCTAGAAGCTTGGTTATGTTCTCTCTAACCCTACTTAAAGTATCATCTTCTCATCTTAGTTTGCATTTTAAAAGTATATATGGCATATGTGCAAGTATAGTAACTCAGAGTTACTTTCTTAATTAATCTGTCTTGAGGTGAAAGATGTAGCATCTTCCCCCAAAACACTGGCACTGCCTCTTCTACATCTTTCCTGTAAAGTGAAGCTCTAAACAAAAGTCATCTTCTGCACTAGTTTCTCTGATCAGCAGAGGCTTCTTGGGTGATATTTTCTTTTTGGCGGCTCGTGTAGATACCTCCTCCTCACTTTATTCTCCATTCCTGGGTTCATGTTCCACTAGAAAGGGTGTATCAGACCATTTATTATTAGTTTTACTTTTTTTTCTTAGCTTACAGATACCTGTTGCAAAGTATGCATTTATTCAAACTTTCTACTTAACAGTATCAGAAAAAGACCTATAGTGTACAGTTTCCGCTAGCTCACTTTTAGTATTTATTTGCTCTGGTGTCCTCTCTTAGGTGTTCTAATACTTCTGTATTTGTCTAGTTAAGTGTGAAGTTTGTTGTAAGTCTCTCTGAATTCTGTCTTATACTGAATTTTACTTCAGAGTTCCCAATTAGTTTACCTTCAGCTCCTGTACTGACTTGTTTTACAATTTAATTTTTCTGTTGCTCTATCGTTAGATATAATTTTGATAACAGACCAAATATTTTTCATAGAATATTAGAATATACCTAGTCAGTTCCCATCCTTACACCTTACTAAATACAGTATTTTTTTTCTTTCTTTAGGAAAGTTTTAAGTATTATGTTTACATATGATCAAGAACCTTATTAAAATTGATCATTGCAAAAATATTACATTTAAAACTGATTATCTTTCTTTTTCATTTTCTAGCAATCCTAGGTTATTGTTCATTACAGCAATGATTTGTGCCTGCTTTGTTTCTCATTCATCTGATTATCTTCTTTAAAAATAAACAGGCATGAAATGTCCAAAAAGGTATACTACACATACGAATGCACTCCTTTTTTAAACATTGTATTTATTCACTGATCTAAAATGTGTATACTTCTTTGTATTATACATATTGTATTTTCAATGGTCAGTTTGTTTGCATAGGGCAGTTTTGTGCTCACAGCAGAGTAATTTAATATTACAATATATTAAAAAAATATCTGCTCACCATAATGTTCCATCTGTGTTGCCCATTTTCATTCTTCCTCAACTAATGGGTTCATATCTGATCCTTGGATCTGACTTGGCCATTATACTAGTTTGTGGCCTCCAACAAATTCTCAAGCTCCTTCCCTACCCATAATGCCCCACCCCTAATATCTCTCAGATCTTGTTTTCTGCTTGATAGGAAGACTATAATGATACGTCATAACTGGAGTTCAACACAAAGGACATTGGTGTCCTTGAAGTGTCTCATTCTTCCAGAAGTCACTTATTAAAAGTGGTGGGGGTTGGTGGATGGGGAGTTGAGGAAGAATGAAAATGGACAGCACAGATGGAGCATTATGGTGAGCACATAACTTTTTTATCTGATGTTGTCAATTTTCATTCATTCTTCAACTAATGGGACAGAGTCCCCAGCTACTTAAATTCCTGGTGGACTCTAAGGAATGATATTCTTGACCCAAAGGCTGCTCTTCCCCTTGAGACCAAATATAGTTTGTAATGATTAATAAAAGTATGAGGATTTGACCAAGCTGCAGCTGCACATATAATTCAGTACAAGTTGCCAGAGATCTGGTTGAATGAGCCTTTAATGGCTTTGATAAGGGGAGATTCAATCTGTTATAGATAAATGAAATGTAATCTGTCGACCATCTAGCTAGAGTTACCTTTATACCTGATTCAACCAATTCATTATGTGCAAAGGAAACAAGTAGTTGGTCTGTCATTCTAATCTCTTTTGTTCTGTGTAAATAGAAATGTAGTTGTCTATGAAAATCGAGTAAGTGCAGCATACATTCCCCTTTATTTCTAGATTTTGGAAAGAATACTGGCAAAATAATGGATTGGTTGATGATGGATTCTAACACCACCTTAGGTAGGAAGGAAGCACTGGTACCTAAGATGACCCTATTCTTATGAAAAATCAAATATGGAGGCTTACAAGATAATGCTTGAATTTCTGAAATTCTTCTAGCAGATGTAATTGTAACTAAAAATATAGTTTTCTAGGTCAAACATTTAAGATCACATTTAGCTGCAGGTTCAAATGGAGAATGAATTAAGGCTTGCAGTGCCAAAGTTAAATCCCATGGTGGAATGTGGTCTTTATAAGAGGGTTTTAGCAGAAGAACACCTCTCAAAAATGCCTTGCACAGTTTACAGGAAGCCAGTAAAGAATTTTGAAATCCTACATGAAAGTTCCAGATTGCTGTGAGTTGAACTTTAATAGCTGATGAACTAGCACCCTCATTAAATAAACTTGCTAAAAATTCTAGAAGAGATTGAACTGGATCTGAGAAGGGGTCTAGCTGATTTTGCTCTGCCCAATAAACCATTTCTATTTACTCCTGTAGAGTTCCTAGCAGAAGGTTTATGGGAAGATAAAATATGGAATGGACAGGGGGATAGAGCACTGGTTGTCTGTCTATTAAAGGAATTAGATAAATCACTCTGTTAGATTGAGAGTTAAGATATCCAGGTGAACCATGCCTGTCAGGTGAGACAGGAGGCCTGGAATTGAATCCAGAATCCAAGGTGGATATAGTAGATGAAGCCAAAGGAATGGAAACCAAATCTGTTTAGGCCAGTAAGGTGCAATGAGGATAATTTTGCTTGTCAAATGGGCTGAGAATTAGGGGAGTTGCAGGATAAGCATACAGAGGAATGGGGGACCAATCATAGAGAAGAGCATCCCTCTAGTAGATAGGTCCAATCGTTGAGTAGAGATTCCCCCGGTGAGGGGATCAGGGCAAAGAAGCTGCTGCAGTTGTTATTTAGGGGAGATGCAAAAAGATCACAGCAAGGCTGGCCTCACTGACTGAAGCTCATTTCCGTTATTTTGTTGTTGAGAAACCCTATGTGAGATAGTAATATGGACTTGCTCAGTTTGTCTGCTATCACATTGGACCTTCCCAGAATATGCATTGCTATTAGAAAGCTGTTGGAAGATATCACCCATTGCCATGCTCTGAGGGCTTCTCAGCACAGAGGGTAAGATCTGGTTACCCCTTGTTTGTTGATGTACCAAACTGCTGACATGTTGTTCGCCTGTATTGCAATTGTCCCAAGAGGAAGGGAGTCTTGGTATGCCAGCAATGGCAAAAGGACTGCTCTCATCTCCAGAACACTGATATGCAAGTTGACCTCTTTGGGGGACCAAGTGTCTTGGACTGTTTTCCCAAGGAAATGACCTCCCCCCAACCCCCCCAACCAATGTGTGAAGTGTCTGTGGTCATTACGGCCTTAGGCTGAGGGAGGATGAAAGGGTGACCTTGTAACACCTGTTGTGATTGCATCCACCAGCAAAGGTATCATTTGCATATCTGATTTATCCTTATCTTTGCTGACATGGGTTGAGAAAGCATTGACCATTGTGTTGATAGCATCCATTGTAGAACCCTCATGTGGAATCTTGCTAAAGGTACAAAACTTACTGCTACTGACATTGATCCCAGGGCTTGCAGAATCAATCAGGCCAAAATTCTGGTATTGCAAATTATTTTTCTGACCTGCATACTTATGATTTCCACTCTTGATAGCAGAAGAGAAGCTACCATAGATACTGTGTTGAACACTGTTTGTATGAAGTCTAATGTCTGGGTTGGTTCTAAATGCGACTTGTAATTTATGGTTATTCCGAGATGTGAAAAAGTCTGTGGCACTTGATCTCATGCTTCTATCCATCGATGCCTGGTCAGGCGGTAATGAGCCAGTCATCTAAATATGTGAACACCTGGAATCCTTGCAGTCTCAAGTGATCTGTTACCACTGCCATGCATGTGGTAAACACCCTGGGGACTGTGTTGAGGCTAAAGGGCAGTGCTCAGAACTGACAGTAACTGGCTCTCAGGCAGAAGCATGAGCACCTTCTGGATCATCTGTTCATCTTTATGTGATAGTACACATCCTGAATATCTGTCAAGCACATCCAGTCGTCCTTGCCCAGAAAGGGCAGAATGGATCGAACCATGCCATCTGGAACTTTGTGTGTCAAAAAGACTTGTTCAATGCACTGAGATCTAAAATTGGTCTCCAGTCTCCTGTTTTCTTTGGCACTAAAAAGAATCTTGAGTAAGTTCCGGATTCTATTTGGTCTGGTTGGACCTCTTGGATGACTCTCTTTTCTAGCAGCTTTTGGATTTCTAGTGCTGTTGTATTCCTCTGATTGGGTGGAACATCGTGAAATTTTCTTGACAATGGAAGATGGAGGGAAAATAGAATTATATAACCTCTGGAAATAATTCTCTGCACTCAACTGGCTTTTTTTATATCTAGCCAAGTTTTCTTGTGCAGAGATAAGCAACCCCTGACTGCCTCCAGAGGTAAGCAATCAGGCCTCCATTCAGGACGCTGACAAGGCCTGACAAAAAAGAAATATCTAGACTCCTTTGACTTTCTGAACCACATTTTTCAATCTCCTCATTGATTCCTGGAAAAGGTCCTTTGAGGAGTTGTAAAAAGCACACCCACTGCAGAGAGGGTCTTTCCAGCTTTCTCACACCTGGAGAGGGTGTCCTTTACTGTGGGGCCAAACAAAAAGTGCCATCAAATGGAGCATTGACGAATGAGGAATTGAAGTGTTCTGCAAATCACACAGGCACATCCAGGCATGCCTCCTGATGGAAATACCTGAAACCCGTGGCCCTTGAGGTGCCTTCAGCAGTGTGTGAGATAAGCCTCATGGATGAATTAGAAATAGCTTATAGGGTAGCCAACTAAGAGACTACTGAAGATTGAGCCTCAGCAGTTTCAGTTCCAGAAAGAGATTTCAATAGCTCTTTAATAAAATCTCTTTGAAGCCTTGTAAAATGTGCCAAATAGTTTAGCAATGTGAGTGCAAAAGTTGCTGAGTCATAAACACACTTCCCAAATCTGTCTATCACCATAGACTCTCTGTTAGGAGGATGGACAGTGGAACTCTGTTCTACAAGGTCCTGTTTTGTAGCTGCCACCACGACCATGGCATTTATTGGCACCCCCTTATCCCCAAATTCCATGCCTATTGTTGGAGCCAGAATCAGGTCTGGTCTCTTGGGGATTGGCTCAATCATATCAGGTTCCTTCCATACCCATCTAGAGAACAAATCAAGGAGTTATCGGTGGACAGAGTAATCCCAGAGGTAGGCAGGCCAATCCCAAAGACTTCCAGAAATAATGATTCCTCTGGAGAAGGGTCTTGGTAACACCAGCCTCCCTTCTGCTTAAGAATCTCAAAAATGTGTCCAAATGAGATGTCACCGGGTGGTGATTTTGGAAATCCCTCTCCTTTATCATAATCAGTACCATCAGTGACAGACCCCTGAGGAGAGTCCAAGTGCTTCCTTTTGCACTTTCTCTTCCTAGGGACTTCCTCAGTGGGGTGGTCGGGTGAAGTATTAGAAGAGATTAGGATACCCTGCTGGGTAGTCTGGAAGCTTTGAGCTAGCTGTCCCTGTGGGGAAGAATGTTGAGGATCACAGCACAAAATCATCTGAGAAGTTGAGGGTGGATCCAAGGGGGAAGGACCTAGCTGACCTGCCGGAGCAGAGAACACTTTCTTTTCACAGCCTCAAAGGCAGATCACCCTGGGGAGAAGGAAAACAATGAAACCGAGAAATCAGGTTTCTGGCTTGTCACCTTCCTCTGCCATGAGAACAATCCACTCAAGGCAGAAGTCAGAGCCAACCTGTTCAGTGCCAAGGCTCTGAGAGAGAGAGACTGCTCCAAAAACCTTGAAGTTGACTCCAAACTGCTACTTCCAACAGGGATGCTTCTGCTCCGAGTCATCCTCATTTGAGAATGTTGGAGCCGGTGCACTCAGAGCAGTATTCGGATCTGAAGATGGTGCTTTCTTTGGATCCGAACCACATGGACCTGGAATGCTCAGATCCAAAGACTCTAAAACAATAGGTTGGATTAGAGAAGAAGCTGTAATGAGTGGGGTAGTAGATGATCGGACTTTCTAACTCAAAGGAGTAAGAACTGTGAGAACTCCCATCTGAATTTGCTCCATGAAGAATTTCCTCAACATCCTCTCCCCATCTGCTTCCATCAGACTCCTGGAGGAATGAGAAGATACTAGGGATGGCGATTTGGAGTGCCTCTATAAAAAGGGATAGTGCACCTTGGATGGGACTGGATCTACACTAGGAGAATACATTGTCCTTGGTAAAGGTTTCAGATCTGAGGGCATTGGATCCAGGCTTGATCAGATTCGATGAGGGTCAGACCATAAGTAATTTTGGATCCAGTTTCTCTTTCTTCTTTCTAGGTTCTGAGGAAGAAGAGGCAGGAGACTCAGAAGACTTAGACCTTTTTGTAGGATCTCTAGATTTGTGTTTGTGGGACTGAACCCCAGGCTTCGGAGAAGGAAGTTGGCAGCAAGCCTTTTAAAATCAAGACATTCTTCCTGTCAACTAGTACTCAGAGTTTGATCCTATGATCGATACTGCAATCGTGGTGTAAATTACAATACGCACAAAGATTGTGGGCAATGGAATAAGGTAACTTGTGCCCACACTTCTCACATTCTTTAAATCCTGTAGGACCTTTTTCAGACATTTTGAAAGAAAAGTTTATTGTAATAGCAGAAGTACTAAACTAAGCTTTTTTTTTTTTTAAACAGAAAAAAGGAGGAAAAGCTAAATACCAACAATGGTATTGAAGAACTACAATAAACTTGTAGAAAGGAGAAAATACAAACTATGGTAAAGGAAGAGGTATACACTAAGTGTAAAGGGAATAGGGAAGGAAAGTTAATCCTACCAATGCAAAAGTGTATGAAAAGGATAGAAATAATGATGTAAAAATAACATTAAAGATTAAAGAAATAGCAGTAAATAAGAAGTATAAAAAAAGACTTATCTCCTACTGAACACTCGAGAGCTGAAGGCAAACATATCTAGACGCAAAACTGCCAAATGAGATCTTAGAAATGTTAGGGGCAGTGCGTTATGGGTAAGAAGAAGCTTGCAAGTTTGTTGGAGGCCATAAGCTAGTATAACAGGAGAGTCAGATCTGAGAATTGGATCCGCACCCATTAGTTGTAGAATGAATGAATATTTGAACCATCATTTTAATAGTTAATCACTTTCCATCCATCCACGGCCCCTTTTTCCCATTTTTGCACATGGGGTCGGGGTGTCACTTCAACATTTCATAGGTTCATAGGTAGGTACTAGGCTATTGGCCCTGGGGCCTATACAAGCCCAGCCAAAAAAGTACTCTGGCTTTTGTCACCCAAGAAAATAACTTTCCTGTGCCATTGTCGAGCAGAGCCACAGAGGTGATCCCCGGGGTGAATTTCCTATTTCCCATCCAGTCATCAAGATTTTTCTTGGCGTGTGCTAATTAGGAACTTTGTTTGATATAGATAGGTAGTTTATTCCAGAGTATGAGAAGTAATCATCTAGACCCATGGTTTACACCAGAAGTTGGCAAGCTCTGCCGTGGTAGTTCTTTCACCCCAGCGCTCACACACTCACACTTATGGCCAATTTAGAGTGTCCAATCCACCTACTGCAAGTCTTCTGAATGAGGGAGGAAACCCATGCAAACACAAGGAGGACATCCAGACTCCACATAGAAGGTGCCCCAGCTGAAAATTGAATCAGGGAACTCTTGCTGTGAGGTGACATTATCTGCTGCACCACTGCACCACCCCAGTAGATGGGGTCACGGTGTCACTTTCCACAGTGGCAATCATCCAGAGCCAAGGTTTACACTGCCGGGTGGCTAGCTCTGCCATGGTAGTTCATCTGCACCACAAACTCATATGCACAATCACACCTCTGGTCATTTAGAGTGTCCTATCCACCTGCTGCATGTCTTTGAAATATGGGAGGAAACCGGAGCACCCGGACGAAACCCATTCGAACATAGGGAGGACATACAGACTTCACACAGAAGGCACCACTATTGTCTTCCTCTAAATAAAGACTTCATCAAAACTAAACCAACTCACAGCCATGTAACCTTTTAAATAATTAGTGCTAATTGTCAAATGATTAAGCTCCTACCAATCAGAAATCACCTTAAACGGGTTCTCTTCTGTTTCCATATCATCCAGGTAGTCTATGTGAAAAAACAGCTGCCAATACAAACTTATCAGCATATAATCCTATCAATCTCACTCTGTCTGACTAGCACACTTTTTCTAATATAAAAAACAAATTTGTTACAGTTGTCACATAATGTACTAGGTTTTGCTAAGCATTTAAGGTATCTTTTTTCTTAATAGCATACATGTGTTGATAAGTACTTTCCCTCAATTTTTTTCCATTTTGCTTATATAAAATGCAACATGTGATAAGCAAGTAGCTATGTATATACACACATACATATAGATGGATATAAACCCCAGTGGAATGACTGTTAAAATTACTGTTACATAAATAATTTGCCCACTTCACTTAACATCACATTTTTGTTAATGTTTATACATTTGCACTGCTTACAATGATCACAACAGCACATCTCATTAGGTCTCAAGTTAATTTTATTTTAAAATTCCACTTCTATCATTCTCTGAGCCCAAAACAATTTGTTTTTTATTTGTTTTTACATTTCTTTGTTTATCTTCAGGTCAATAACACATTGGAAGAGAGAATCTGCTAAAGGGGCAGTAACAGAGACTGTCAAGCAGAGTATTAGAAGATATCTAATTCAGACTTGCTTTGGTTCACTGGTCTTCATTTAATATTACTGACTGCATTTCTGCTGTAGAGCCGAAAGACCAGATGGGTATCACTGCCTATATTAGACTTGGTAGACTTTCAACTCCATTTTTCCACATCTTTTTATTTTATAGCAAAGGGAAAACCCAACATACAATACTGATATTCTGAAAAGTTGAAAAATACATTTATCTGTTTATTTCACTTTTGAAAGGTGTAAAATAAACCCTAACAACATACACCTCACAATTACTGCTGCTTATTGACAGCTTATGATGTAAGGTAATGTTGAGGTGTCAGTAACCACTTGATGAGCACACAGCAAGAAATTTGATAAGGACTGATTTGATCAAAGATCTAACTTTGCATGGCTCATAATGGATAAAATAAAAACACATCTGCTAATTTGTATATGAAATCCCCCCACAAAAAAAGTATTGTAGGAAGTCTTTTTGCTGAAATCTATAAAATTATTATAATTATTACAAAGATAAGAGAAGTTTTAGGGGAAAAACAGCAATCTCACTGATAGGCTGTTCCACAGGCTTCACCTCTTATACAGGATACCCTCCTACTAGCTTATGAAAAACTGGTAATTGACAATATGCTGCCATAGTGATATGCACTGCATCTTGCTTGTACTGAATCTTATTTTTGATGGATTACTGATTCAGGCTGGCACCAGAGGGGATTTGGATTCCACCATTGCCGATCAAAATGCCATCCAGATATGTGAGAGACAGTCATTACAGTCCTTTGAATCCACTCCACTGTACCAAATAGGTCTGCTGGCCACCAGAAGGATGGTCTTTTGAGTCACACCACTGGTAGCCAACAGGTTAAAATAAAACAGGAAAAGTGTATAGAAGTGTGATTCAATAACCAAATTGTCATGTTAACCTGACTGCAAAGAGCATAAAGGGAGTATGCACTACTGCCCTGGGTGTGGGCTTGTAACACCTACACCCACATTAAGACTGCACATTACCCCTTTTCACTGCAGTCTTTGTAAACCACAGTGTCTTCCAAAACCCCTTACTCAGAATTCCAGATTTTCAAACAAATTATTCACACACACACACACACACACACACACACACACACACACACACACACACACACACACACACACACACACACACACTTCCAATGAAAGGCTTGCACAAAATTCTTCAGTTCCCCACAGCTTTCTGTCAAAATAGTACTGCCACCACTTTGGATATGACCAGAGACCACTCACACCAGTAACCTGTCACTCTTGATTTAGCTAAATATAAATTAAAAAACAGTAATATTTCACTGGCTAATGGAGATGGATTCCACAACTTTACCAACATACAGTCCTAACAAATAATATCATATCAGATAAAAAATAACAAGGCAAAAGTAAATAACCCAGCCACAAGATCTTACACATGAAGAAACAAAACTTTACTTATAAAAGAAAGTGCTGATACAAATTGTTTTGATTGTTGATGCACAATTTAATGTCTAGAGAATATAACAATAACAGTCAATTTTACATACAGAATATTTAAAGGAAAAAATGATTCACAGCTAAATAATTACTCTAGGCATTTCTTGCAAGCTTCTATTAAAATCAGAAAAAAACAGACCTTCAATGAAATCACAAAGATCTCTCAGGAAAGCTATGATAAGACAAGGAATTCCCTGTGTGTGTGTGTGTGTGTGTGTGTGTGTGTGTGTGTGTGTGTGTGTGTGTGTGTGTGTGAATCTCAGCTCATCATTCTGTTTTCACACATAGCTAGATATTACCAGATTACAGCATTTTCTTTCCCATATCAGATTACATTGCTCCCTTTCACACAGCAGAAGAAAGACAGACATTAAACAGGATCTCAACTGTATGTATACTAATGGCTGCTTTTCCCAATTCTGCCCAGTCTGTCTGATGCATATTATAAGTACATATTTGTGGCCCCTTTTTTCATGAGTCCAAAGCAATTAAGTCCTTCATAATACAGGAACGAGCAAGATGTTACATTTCATTCACAAGATTCATGCAATACTTTCTCTTTCCTGTATTTTTTTTTTTTGTTTTGAGAGAAGAGATCACACATTCTCAGGTCTCATGAAGCATACCCATTACAGACTGATCTGAGCTTAAATATTGCTCTGCATATGTGTCAACATTTTGAAACAAGAAAGAAAAAAAGTGCATCACATTTTTAAATCATTTTTCCTATATCAGCACCACATTGTTCATCACTCTTTGATGATGACAGGGTAGTGAGAAGCCAAGATATCATGATTCGACAGTAGAAGATGCCATCATCTCGGTGTACTGTTATCCTTAAGGATTAACAACAAATCTGACCATCAAGAAAACAATTTCTTAATCCAAAATCTGCACCACTTCCCAAGGGCCCATATGTGTTCTTTATATTGCATTATATTAAATATTGTTGAAAACTACTGGTAATCTAGCAAAAGGTGTGAATGATGCAAATGGTCCAGCTGTCTCTTTCCACTTAAGACCCATATTGTCTTTTAGGTTCCATCTTAAAATCAGAAGCAGCAATGTCCATCGATACAGATTTAAACTTTTCATGAAAGAATATTTCCATATGCTACACTAAGAATGGTTGAATGCAGATACCTGTTGATCCCCTTCCACTAACTTGCTTTCTTAAAATCTGGAATTCTCATCCTCTCACTCACATGCCCTGATCATACCACCTCTATATATCCCATCTCCCAAGAACTTAACTTTAGCATGTTTGAAAATCATTTATGTCTCATTCATAAACTAATCATTTATCGTCTCCTTACTCCTACAAATCATACAGGCTGTAGTCTCCTCTTTGTTAGAATCTGTGTTTGTTGTTATGCATCTGCACATATTATTCCTATTGGATATTGTCTAGGAGGCCCAACAGGAATGGCTGAATGTAGGCATAAGTCATACTTTCAGACTATAATTCCCATAATTTTTTTTCTATTTTTACTTTAACAGGTAGCTGAAACTGACTACATAGATCTTTTGGCAGTTATAACCTAGTTAAAATAGCAGTTAAGAAGATGATAATATGAAGTAAAATAACAGTAATAAAGAACCAAAGCAGCAGTATCAGGTGTAACGTACAAGGCTGCAAACACTTCCTTGCAGATTGAAGACAATACAGTTAGGTTTGTGGTATCTTCCAAAATAAACATACCTCTGAACTATCTAGGTATTGCACATCATTATGATATCCCTAATAAATGTATGTAGTCTTCTGAGAACAAATGTACATAGCTGCATCTTGAGTGTTGACTTCAACTTTTTTTTTTAAACAAAAGTTTGGCATTTCCCAAAATGAGGCCAGGAGAAAGCTCCATAGATTGGGTCCTACAGTAGAAAAAGCTTTTTGTGGCATATGTCAAGGTGTGTCTTGGTATATCCAATGTAAACAGAAACATTAACACTTGATCTTAGTGTGCATATTATGACCTTTAGCTTCAACATTCCTCACAAGCATCTGCCTTGATTTGAGGAGGGGTGTGTGTGTGTGTGTGTGTGTGTGTGTGTGTGTGTGTGTGTGTGTGTGTGTGTGTGTGTGTGTGTGTGTGTGTGTGTGTGTGTGTGGTGGCAGCAGCTGTTCATAAGGATCTGATGCAACTTGCCAGCATTGGGTGGAAAGCAGAGGCGCCCACTTCAGGGACTCTGACCATGAATCATTCAGTTTTGTTTTGAGCTGTTTATAGCCTGTGTATGGTGTTTTTACTTTTGTTTTGTTTTGTTTTTGCAGTGGCAGACACCACTTGAAGTCACACCTCTCAACCTCTTAGCACAATAAATCTTGACAAAGCCAAAAATAATGAGGAGAGGCCCAAAAACAGGGACAAATTTTAAATATTGCTCTTGTAAACTAAGGAAGCTGCTAGAATTAAAGGTTTTGTACATGCATCTTCTGAAGGTTATGAAGTCTGAATGTCTGCCTGTCATTATTCAGTGAATGCAATACTCACTGATTTGCCAGAAAACCACAGATTTTATGAAAAAGTGAGAAAAAATACGAGGCAAAAATTTGGATAGTTGAAAGGTATGCTAGAAGTATATATTGAAAGAAACAGACCGAGTTAACTGAAAAAATGAAATAAAATAAAGCTGGATGATAAAACCAACCAACCATTTTTTTTCAAATACACATTAAACAGTAAGTGCTTTCGTATCTTATAACAAGACTTCTTCAGACTGAATAATGCATTTTAAAACACAACTTATATAAGGAAAAAGAATCACATGACACATATAAATTCATTAATGCTTTGACCACTTCCTTCTCAAAAAGGCAACACAGTCTTCACAGTTGTTTAAACGAGATGGATAGCATGCATTCAGTCTAATTTACCAAAGATATTCACACCATCCTAGTTCATCTTTCACATTAAATATTTTATCAAATCCTTTGATATCATCCAAAACTAAAAAATTAAAGTCTACTTTACATTTACTCAATTTAGAATGCTTCTCAAGTGCATTTTTTTCATCCCCCACCAGCACTGCATGTTTATGCTCATACATTCTCTTTTACAGTTCTTGTGGTGTGACCCACATAAAAAGACATACAGGACATACAAACTACTAAATATACAATAACTTTAGATTTACACATATACCTTTCATTGATGGTGATATTATAATTATTAATACACATTTCCTTAGCGTCAATGAATAAATAATTATATGAACTGCAGTTTAAGCATTTGAACATACCCGGATTAGCACACTGAAATTCTGGCAGTTTTAATTTCACTTGAAAATAATTCTTAAAACGTTTTCCCTTCTTTTGTACAAAAAAAAACAGGTGCTCACCTACTGCTTTATAAATCTGTGGACAACTTTTCAAAATGTTCCAGTTATATGATATAATGTTTTTAATTGTTCTATCATCCACACTATTTCTAATTTGCATGGAAGTTCTAAAATCAATTTGCATGAACCTCTCAGTTTCAATGTTATCAGATTTCCTTATATTGCATACCTCTAGGTATTTTTCCGATACTAAATTCAATGGATAACCTCTGCTAATGAAATTCCTGCATAAACTATATTATATTAAAGACATACACACCTCCAGGCTGATCAACCAGTATGATGCACAGGAGACACTCCAGGTGCAGTTAACCACTGACAAGACCCCTATTCAAATTATAGCTAGCTAAGGGCCCCCAACTTTGACTGAAGATGCCACTGCACCTATGTGAACTTCTTCGACTCTATCAAGATTCAACCTTTTACCCTGACCCTGGATGACTTTAACTATTCAACCATAGACTAGAAGAACTACTCATGTCAAAACACAAATACCCAGGGATCCCATGATTTCATCAATGCAAATGCATTGGACTAGCTAGTTGACACCCCCACAAGAGGTGATAATATCTTGAACTTGGTATTAACCAACACAAGTAACCACTGCAGCATCCTCATAGTGTCATCCTTCTTGGTAAGATCTGACCACAAAGTGGTCACTTTTAAAGTCACCATTTCCCCTGACCCCCCCCCCCCCCACGCTAGGGTCAAGCATAAAAACTTCTCCAAAGTTGATTACAACCTCCTGAGGGAAGGTATAAATAGCTTCACAGCCCCCTTCCCCTCTGTAGGATCTGGCACAAATGTACATACTTACACCAAAGCACTATATGAGCATTTATATAGCTGGATGAAATCAGGAATACCCGACGGGACAAAATCATCCACCTCAAGGAAGAGTAAACCTGTCTGGTGGACATCTGCAAAAAATAAACTCTATAATAAAAGGAAAAAATTGCTGTCCAGGACCAAGAAGGAGTAGGTGCCTAATTGGAAACAATCTCTTCTTAGCCTGAACAAGCAAATAAGAGCACTAGTGAACTCCTCCAAAGTAAACTTTGAGTCCAAACTCACCACATCTACTAAAGACAGTCATAAGGCCTTCTTCACATATGTCCGCAATCTCAAAGGAAGCACTCAGATCTGCTCAGAACTGGTGGTCAAGGATACCACATACACAAATGCCATAGATATAGCCAACCTGCTGGCAGACAGGTTCAGTGAAAACTTCACCCCTCTGTCCCCCCATCAGTAAATAAGGACATCCCCAGCATCTGCCCCCCCCCCATTATCTCTAGGGAGTAAGTCATCACTGTCATCTCAATGGAAAAAAATGCAGCCTCCATGGGGCCTGATAACATCTCAAGCTGCAGCCTACATGAACTCAGGCAGGAACTTGTGGCACCACTAGGCACCCTATTCAATCAAAGCCTGAGTACCAGCTTCATCCCAGTTGAGTGAAGGACAGCCGCTGTCATCCCTTTGAACAAAGGTGGTGCATCCACTGATCCAGGAAATTATAGTCCCATCAGCCTAACTAGCCTGATCTGCAAGGCCATGGAACGGATTATCATGGACCTCATTAACTAGGGCATTGGCAACCTCCAAACACTCGATCCCACACAGTTTGATTTTATCAAGGGGAGGTCATGCCTATTAAATTTGTTCGACTTCTTTGAGACAGTCACCAAAGCCATGGACGAGGGGAAGATGGTGCACACTGCCTACCTTGACCTGAACAAAGCCTTCAATACTATTGCCCACTTGGGTATAAGAGATAAACTTTCTCAACTAGGCATCAATCCATATGTTACCAGATGGGTAGCAAACTGGTTCACTGATAGAATCCACCTAGTCAAAACAGGAGAAGCCACCTCAAGCAGTACACCTGTAACAAGTGGTGTACCCCAGGGATCAGTCTTGGGATCTCTGCAGTGGTGTAGCTAGGGGAGGGCGAGAGGGACAGTCTGCACTGGATGGCACTTTTTAAGGGTGGCAGACTTCAAAAGAACTAATTAAATAAAAAAAAAGCCTCCATAACAGCAGAGCGGCGGCGTCTTCTCCGTTAAGGAGAAACGTGTGTGCATCACACGTACGCACGCTACCACGGATGTAAAGTTGTACAGTCATTCCACACTGCATCACATGTACACTCGCTACCACAGACATAAACTAAGTCATTCCACACTTGTATGTGGAATTTAAAACAACCATTCCAGTTAAGAGAGAAGGTAAGGTAAGTGTGTGTGTGTGTGTGTGTGTGTGTGTGTGTGTGTGTGTGTGTGTGTGTGTGTTAGGTTTCTTTTTTTGCAACAAAGCAAAAAGCCTGCACCCACACCATTATATTTGTTAAAAGCTTTTTAAAAAAACTTATACTATTTTGTGATTAAGCAGCTGTATGCTCATGGCATATTATTTGCACTACCTGAATGTTATTTTACACTCAAGTTACACCTGTGATCTTTCATATATATTCACAATCATGTCTTTCCTATGGTACGTTTCATATTCTGTGTTAATGTTTACCATTTGAACCTGACCCTGTAGCACACAAGGTATGTTTATGTAACTGCATCTGTAATTTGCAGCATGTAGGTATATATGCAAAGTCTTAAAAATAAAAATAAAAACTTTGCAGAAAGTCATTCAGCCTTTTAACAATAAATGTGATGTACTAACATTTTAATGGTAGTTTATCCACCTTTACTAATGCAGAGGTTTTATGGATTTAGGGTTTAGAGCTGTTTGAGTAGTTGCTGCCAGTTTTGTTACCATACACTACTTGATTATTTTTTTATTTCATTTTTAAGCTGAACAAGCTAGTACTTTCTCATCCTACTTGTGAGCTCTGCAGTTTCTTGCAGGAAGTACAGCGTCAGTATAGCGGAGAAGGCTTTCTTATACAAGACTTCCTAGTACAAGCAGACATGTCTACCATTTGAGGGCAGACGTGAGAGTTAAAGTTTGATCAAGTAATGAGCTGGCATACTGTGGCTTTAAGTTGTCCTGACACTACTTGGATATTTAGTGTTTACAAGTTTCTTCCTTCTTTGGTTGTTGCCATGGTTTTTTCTACTGCCACAACTCTTACACTTGATGTGACAGAGCAGCAAGATAATTTACATATCAGTGATTAATGTTCTGTGCAAGCATATGAGTGGCCAAATTAAGGCAAAGGGGGTCACAAATCATCTTTGTTTCTGTTTACTCCTGAAGAAACGTACATTCTCTAAAGAGGCTCACAGGTGAGGTGGTGGAGAAAGGTCAGTAACCTTAAACACCCTGAGTGTTTGTAGTCTAGGACTGGAGTGTGTGGAAATACCTTAAGTCAGTTTGACACAGTCTTACTGGGTTGCATGAGTTGGAAAGATGATACAGATCAAGCTGAGTATCCAAGAGGGTGCAGGAACCGAAGGCTCTTGTCCTAAAGAATTGAGTACTTCTTCCATAACACTGTCAGATATGTGGAAGCATCAAAGCATAATAAGTCTAAAAGAATGGCAGTGATAAAAAGATGAAACAAGATAGCATAAACACCTGTGGAGAGGATCAGTAATTAAATAAACTGGGAGTATAGTGGCTTTCCATTCTTTCTGCAGGAGTCACTGTAAACTGATTGAGATAGTAGTCCAGCCTTCTGGATTTAAGCTTGATTGAAACAAATGCTTCACATTTTAATCACTTCAAGTAATGAAGAAATTCGCAAATTAAAATATTACTGCACAGACCATTATTTAAATGTGAATATGTATTTGTGAAAGTCCCTCGTGTTTTAAAGTGTTTTATAAAGCTGTTTAGTAAATCTTTAAGGTAAGCATGATTAGCATGTGTAAGTCTGCATATACACTGAATCTGAAAAGTATTGTATAGGAGATTTTTACCACATATTTTTCATCTGTTATTCACAAAATTGTGGATGTTATGTAGTCCTATCTCGCCTACATTCTTCACTTGTGGGTTCGGAGCCGAATGTCGGCTCCGACTCGGCCTATCTACTAGCTCGAAAGTCTTTGATTGGCTGGGCTAAGATGGTATCCCACAATACACTGCTCCACATCCCCAGATCTCATTTGCTGCTTGTAGATCTCGGACATGGTCTCGACTTGGCTGTGGCTAAGTATTGAAAAAGTCATTTTTTTGTGGAAAATTGTTTGCTAATTCTTGGCTAAAATAATTCTGTTATTCAATAGAGTGGTTCTTAGTAGTGTTGCTGCATTGTTTTTGTAGTGTGCGAGTGTGTTGTGGGTGGTATCCCTTACACCCTCGGGCTAGGCCTGTTTAAGTTAGAAGACCTAGTCCTCCTCGTGTGCTTGCTTGATTAGTTTTTTCTTAATTTAAGTTGAGAACCGTTTTAATTAGAGGTTCTCCCCTGTGCCTTGTGTGTGTTCGTTTGTGTTTCTGCTTTCTGTGTTAGCAGTTTCCCGCCCTTTTGGTAGCGGCTGCTACTATTTGTTAGAATGTCTAAGGAACAAAAAGAGCATAAGCCCTCGGGCTTTAAAAAGTGTATTAAGTGTACATATAAAATGTCTATCACAGATGGGCACTCAGTCTGTGTTTACTGTCTTAGAGCCATCCACCTTCAGGAGTCGTGCAGTTTCTGCCACGCCTTTAGTCCTCGGGTGCTCCAAGATAGGAAAAACAAATTGATCCTAAAGGGACTGCTAAAACCATCCTTTGAGGAGGATTTAGCTTCGGCTCCCAGCTCCCAGTCGAAGTCTAAATCCTCCAAATCCAAGAAGAGGTCGCCGGCTCCATCTATTGTTTCAGAGCCACCTTCTAAAATTTCCATTGTGGAATCTGCTTCCTTGGCTCCACTGACTTCGGGGCCACAGGAAGTAACTGTATCAACTGACTCTGCAGCCGCTCCGATAATTTTGGAACCGATTCGGAGCTGGTCGCCAAGTTTAAGGCAAGCTTCTCCAGATAGGAGGTCTGCTTCTCCATCCATTTCCTCCAAATCCTCCAGGCTTTCCAATTTGGATGTAGATAGGGTGGTGCAGAGGCTCCTACAGTCACCGGTGTTGGCCAAACATTTCTCGGCTCTGACCCAGTCGGCTCCGGAGCCAGCTCTGTTGGTTGTACCTGCTATTCCTCCTCCGAGTGCATCCTTGTCGTTGGAGCCGGTAAGTTTTGCTCAGAGACGTTCCTGTGCTGGCGCCGATCCCCCAGCAGGGTTTATCCGTGCCAGCATTGGCTCTGACCCTGTCGGCTCCATCCACAGGGTTCGAGACTCGGATCTCCTCTATCAAGCCTGACGGGAATGTCTCAGAGCACCAGTCGGTGCCAAGCCTTCCCGTTGGCGCCTCGGCGGCGGGGACTCCGGTCCCAGTCATGGCCTTGGAAGGTGGTCGGTCCTCCAATTTGGGAGGTCCTGCCTTCGAGGCTATGTGGAGTGTGTTGGCTAGGTCAGCTACTTCTCTCAGATTGGTTCTTCTGTCCCCTACGACACCGGTGAGAGCTTCTGACATCCACCTATCCTTGGACAGCAGGGCGCAAGGGCCTAAGGACACCCCCATGAGTGGCCCCCTTCTTTCTGAGGGGCCCGCAGAGTCTGTGCCTGAGGAACCCCCAGAAAGAAAGCTTGCAAGAGGAAGCACATAGAGTCCCAGGACGAGTCCCTCACTTCCGATACTGACCTCGAGGGGTCAGAGGGGTCCCCTAAGTCTTCCTCTGAGGATCTTTCGTTCTCCGATATCCTGGAGATCTTGAAGCAAAGAGGAGACTGGCCTTCCAAAACCCCCTCAGAGGAGGAGTCAGTATTCCTTAAGGCCTTTGGCGCCCAGCCCTCCACCTCCTGGGTGTCTCCACCCTTTGATGAGCTCCTGGACCTTATCTGTCAAAGGGTGTGGGAGACTCCTGACTCTGTGGAGCCAGTTCCTCGACACTCCAACAAATTTTTGTCTGCTCCCCAAGGGAAAGAATTTTTGACAAAGGGAGTCCCGGTAGATGCTATGGTGGTGGCAGCTGCCACACAGAAGGAAGTTGCTGAGTCTTCCTCTTCAGTCCATCCCCCTAACAAGGAGTCTAGGACGATGGATCGGTACGTGAAGCGTACACTGTCTTCAGCGACCTTTACCTTGCGGTCGCTGAATTATTTGTCTCATTTCACGTGGCTCCAGAGAGATCTCCTTAAGGAGTTAGGAGATACTCTAATGGGTAATTTACCTGAGGCGGTGACTCAAACGGTCAACGCTCAGCTTTCTACCCTCAACTCCATTGCTAACTCGTCCATGCAACTAATTTCGTATGCAGCCGAGGGAGCTAGTAGGGCGGCTAGTTCAGGGATGGCCCTCAGGAGGCAAGCCTGGCTACGCCTGTGTCATTTTGCGGAGGCCTTTAAGTCTTCCTTTACTGATGCCCCCTTCGATGGTTCCTCCTTGTTCGGGACCAAAGTCAAAGACATGCTCACCAGGTGCGAGCAAGAGGGAAAGACCTTGTCTGCCATGGGAGTCTGTTTTTCCCTCCCGTCGAGGCCTTATCCCAAGGCTCAGTGAGGGGGAAAGATGTGGTTCAAAAAATTGCAAAGGTCCTTTCCTACCGCACAGGGTGAGACCCCCCCCCGAGGCAGGGGAGGGGGGGGTCATATTCAGGGAGATGTTGCCCCAGAGGCAGAGGGGGCCCCTGCAATTCGGGGGACCATGATTCCTTTTGCGGTTCCCCATACTCTCATTCCTGAGGGTGTGCCCGGCTGTGCTTCTCCAGAGCCAGTCAGGGGTCGAATCTCCCAGTATCCGGAAGCCTGGGCCAACATCACCCAGGACAGATGGGTATTAGGGATAATCGCCGGAGGTTACACCATCCCATTTCACTCCACACATCCTCCCGTCAAAAAGATCCCAGACGTTCCACCCAGTCAAAGGGGTCAGGCAGAAACAGAGGTTTCTCAGCTGCTAGAAAAAGGAGTCATCCAACCAGTCCCCCCAGACCAGATCGGATTAGGGACTTACTCAAGATTCCTTTTGGTGCCGAAAAGAACGGGGGACCTGAGACCCATTTTGGATCTCAGCCGACTCAATCATTATGTACACAAGTCCAAATTCCAGATGGTCATGCTACAATCAATTCTCCCGTTATTGGGAAAGGAAGTATGGATGTGCTCCATCGACCTGAAGGATGCTTATTATCACATCAAAATGGACAGAGCATCCAGATGTCATCTACACTTCCGGCTGGGAGCCAGGCACTTCCAGTTTCGAGCCCTGCCCTTTGGTCTCACCACAGCCCCCAGGGTGTTCACCAAGTGCATGGCAGTGGTGACGGCTCACTTGAGATGTCAAGGATTCCAGGTGTTTCCTTACCTGGATGACTGGCTCCTATCTGCCTCCACCAAGCATCTACTTCTTCAAAACAGAGATACTGTTATCAATCTTTGTCACCAGTTAGGCATCACAATAAACTGGAAAAAATCTGCCTTGCTACCCTCACAGCATGTCTTATTTATAGGAGCAGAGTTGGACACTATTCGGTTGACAGTGTTCCTACCTATGGAAAGGATCACAGGGTTACAATGACAGGTTCGGATGATGATGCCTCTGACATGCGTGAGGGCAAGACTAGTGCTTCAGTTACTGGGGACAATGGCATCCACTACCATGATGGTCCCATTAGCGAGGTTGCATATGAGGATCCTACAGTGGCTCCTATTCGCCCAATGGTCCTTTCAAAGACAACCACTATCCCATCCAATCTTAATCACAGGCAAATGGAAGCAGGACCTCAGTTGGTGGCTATGCACCAACAATTTAGACGTAGGTAAACCCTTTGTTTCACCCAACCCGGTAGCCACAGTGACCACGGATGCCTCCCGGATAGGGTGGGGGGGGGGCATTATCACGGCAGGATGGTCCAAGGCACGGGGCAGGAGCACGAGATAGACTTGCACATAAATGTCCTGGAGATGAGGGCAGTGCTCCTAGCATTTCAGGTGCTTCAAGATGCCCTCCCCTTAGGGACTATTGCGATACACTCGGACAATATGTCAGCAGTGTGGTATCTCAACAAACAAGGAGGAACCGGATCGTACCCACTATGCAGGGAGGCCATGAGAGTGTGGAATTGGGTGACAGCATCCCAGCGGGCCTTGGTGGCAATGCACATCCCGGGGAAAACCAATGTGATCGCAAACAGGCTAAGCAGGGCGATCCTCATGCCCTACGAGTGGTCTCTGAACCGCCAGGTGGCGGACAGCATATTCAGGAAATGGGGTCAACCTTGCTGTGACCTTTTTGCCAGCCCTCTCAATACGAAATGCAGCAACTATTTCTCGCTGATCCCTCCACCAGGGGGATCTCCAAGGGACACTCTGGCGCACAATTGGCCCTAGGTTCTGCTGTATGCTTTCCATCCGTTCCCCCTTATCTCGAGGGTGATCCAGAAAGCGCTATCCTTGGGAAGCAGATTGATTCTGATTGCGCCACACTGGCCTCGACAAGTATGGTTCCCCTTCCTTCAACCTTACATTGTGGATGCTCCTTGGACTCTGCACCCTCGTCCGGACTTGCTGACACATATGTCGGGACAGCTCCACTCTTCCCTGGAGACACTCTGGCTGACTGCCTGGCTACTCCACTTCCATCCGTAGTCAGGTGTCACGATTTTTCTCCTGATGTAGTCCATATTCTTTCGTCCTCTCATAAGCCGTCCACTAGGAAGATGTAGTCTAGCAAGTGGAAAAGGTTTTCAATATGGGCCCAGTCAAAAGATATTAACCCCTTCATGGCTCCCATTGACTCTGTTTTGGAATTTTTGTCTCATTTATTCTACCAAGGGTCTGCCTCAGCCACCATCAAAGTTCAGCTAGCAGCTATTTCTAATTATTATGCGGCTTACAAACCTAGCTTAATGACCCACAGGCTGTGTAGAGCTTTCATGAAAGGTACTCTTCTCCTTCGTCCCCCTGTATCTCAACCTGTTATGCCCTGGGACCTCAATTTTGTTCTACAGGCCCTCACTCTCCCACCTTTTGAGCCCGCGGCTTCCTGCAATTTAAAATTCCTTACATGGAAATCTGCCTTTCTGATAGCTATTACATCAGCCAGAAGAGTATCAGAACTCCAGGCCCTATCAGTCAAGCCCCCATATTTGATATTCCATAAAGATAGAGTCTCTCTCAGACCGAACCCGTCCTTTCTTCCCAAAGTGGCTTCCTTATCTAATATTAATCAGTCCATTGAGCTGCCGGTTTTCTTCCACAACTTCTCTAATAAGGCAGATTACCAGTTTCACCTGTTGGATGTTCATAGGCAACTACGCTTTTATCTACACAGGACTACAGAATGGCGGAAGTCAGACCAGCTCTTCGTTTCATTCCCGGAAAATCGCTTGGGGTCTGCGGTCTCCAAAGTCACCATTGCTAGGTGGATAGCTGGTTGCATCTCCTTTATTTACCAGGCAGGGGGAAAGAGCCTGCCTTTTCTAGTCAGAGCACACTCTACCAGAGCAGTTTCCACTTCCACGGCCTTTCAGGCTAGGTTATCCATGGATGATATATGTGCGGCTGCAACATGGGCTTCTCCTCATACATTTATTTCCCATTACAAATTGGATGTAGTGTCCAGGGGCAGGTCATCTTTTGACTCCACAGTACTCAGGAGTATTTTCCATTGAGCCACCCAGGATGTAGGTGCTAGGGACGCTGTCCCACAACTGAAGAATGTAGGCAAGATAGGACTACATAACATCAATTAGTTATGTACTCACCATAACGCTAGATGTATGTAGTCCATCTCACCTCATATTCTTCATTACCGACCCACCGTCCCCCATGCCTGGAGGATTTGGAGGATCCCCTGGTATACCTCATGTCACTAGTCCCTTTGGACAATTTGTTGGTCCTCGTTGTCATGAGTATGTGTGTGTGTGTTTGGGCGATAGATATGATTTTTCTGTTGGCAGCAAACTAGATCTGGGGATGTGGATCAGTGTATTGTGGGATACCATCTTAGCCCAGCCAATCAATGACTTTCGAGCTAGTGGATAGGCCGAGTCGGAGCCAACATTGGGCTCCAAACCCACAAGTGAAGAATGTGAGGCGAGATGGACTACATACATCTAGCGTTATGGTGAGTACATAACTAATTGTTTTCTGGCAAATTAGTGGCAAAACAAGGATCAAAGTTAAAAAAATAATAACAGACATTTGAGTTACAGATTTCATACCTTTCAGAAAATTCATGCTAATGCAAAACCTGTTATTCTATCAACTTTCTAAGTTTGTTAGAGCAATATTTAAAAATTGTCCCTATTTTTGGCCCTATAACTCACTTTTATTTATGGCATTATCCAGATTTCTTGCTCTAAGAGGTTAAGAGGTATGTGTAGATTGTGATGACAGAAGTTTGAGCAGAATTTTATGATGGAAATTTTCTGAATTGGACAGTGTTGTCATTATTGGTTCATACATTTTGTTTCATTGCTTACTGGAAAAATGTTCAAAACAACAAATTTAAAACATGCTGTAACAAGTGTGCTGTATTATACAAGGAATATAATTTAATCCAATCAGGAAGGTGAATCAAAGAATCCATGCATGTATGCATGGTCCTAAATATGTATGCAAGGGGCCTATGAAAACAGCCCAAAGGTAAACTTTATCGGCCATTGGCCAAATGCATTTTCTTTAAATGTGGGTTTTAATGCTGTTTCAGTGAATGTGAGATTCAATGGCAGAGAAGTTTTTCATTGTGAGACTGTATTTCTTTGTTTAGCAAATGTCTATCAGTGTTTGTGCTATAAAATTTAAAATAAAACTTTTAAATTCAAATAATCATTGTAGAAGTAAAGCAGAAAACAGTATGCACATTACAATGTTTGTGGTAAATGAGGAAAAATAGCCAAGTAATAGGACACTGGATTTGCTCCGGGGGGGGGGGGGTGTATGGGGGGGCCCATTTGACCATGATCTTGACTGGGGAGGGTGTGTGGCAAACTCAGACAGCCCCGGGCAGCACAAAATCTAGCTACACCACTGGGCCTCTGTTGTTTGTGGTATACCTTTCTGAGGTGCAGGCCAAAACCAGTGGGCTATGGCTGACCAAGTTTGCAGATGACTGCAAGCTAGGTGCTGTCATCAATTCCCCTAGTGATGTGTATATCTTCCAAAAGGGTCTCACCCAAACGACTGGTGCCAGAAACATGGCCTCAAACTGAATGCCAAAAAATGCATCATCATCCCATTTGGGGAGAGTGATGTCCCCACAAATTATCACATTAATAACAAGGTGCTAAGCACACAATCATTCATGAGGGACTTGACCACCCAGGTTGATAGCAAACTGACTTTTGACCACCATATTGCCTCCATTGTACAGAAAGCTTTCTATGTGGCCCTCCTTATTAAGAAGGGTATCTCATCCAGGGACAAAGACGTCATAACATCCCTGTATTCTTCCCTTATAAGACCCATTATTGAGTACAACTCCCATTTTGGTACGTACCTCACAAACACATGCAGCAGCTGGAGAGACCACAGAGGTTCCTGACCAGGAGAATCCAGGGCCTCAAACATCTACCCGACACAGATAGGCTAAAAGCCCTGTCCCTCTACACAGTCTTTTACATACTCCTCAGAGGTGACCTCTGTGTGTCATACAAAGCAATCTCAGTCCCCACTTGATGGAACTGCTGCAAATCCGCAAGTCAAGCCCCACTCGAGTTACCTGCACATGTAACCTCAACCCAGTCTGTGACATCAATAGGACTTCTTGGTGGGACAGATTTGTATCACAGACCAGAAACTCCCCCTTCTGTGGAATAGACTCCCTCTCCATGTCAAGCAGAGTACCTCATTAACCCTTTTTAAGTGCAACCTGGATAACTAGCCAGTGAACAGAAAATACACCCTTAGGATTCCACCTGTGTCTTTGCTGGACAGGGGCATCGCGTGATGACTTGTTGAAATATTGGCAAAATTCTTGGCTAGGCTTGTAAGAGCCTCAGGGTCAATAGCCTAGTAACGTCCTATGATCCTAAGAACTAGCACCATCTTCTAAAAAATCATCATCCTTTTCAGTTAACTTGTTGATCCATATTAATTGTCCTTTGACAATATTAGCTTTGGGTTTTTTGGGTGCCTACTTCTATTTCTATAGTGCAGATCCTTCTTATGTATATATATATATATATATATATATATATATATATATATATATATATATATATATCTATATATATACATATATTATTTTATATTGGATGGCACAGTTGTGCAGCGGTAGCATTGTCGCCTCATATCAAGAGGTTCTCTGGTTCGATTCTTGACTGGAATGCCTTCTGTGCGGAGTCTGCAGTTCCTCCCTGCATTCATGTGGGTTTTCTCTGAGGTGTGCTGGTTTCCTCCCATGTTACAAAGACATGCATCTAGTGTATTTCACCCAGGCCACAATGATACAAATTGATGCACACCAGTCAGCCCTTGATTTGTTTTAGCTTCAAAATACAAGCTATGTTGGTAGCTTCATTAAGCCCTGGAAATCTAGTTGCATCCAATTTTAACTGCCACTTTAATTCACCAATTATTTGCATATTATTGTATAATTTTCCACAATATTTATGGTTTTATGCATTTAATTGTATTTAATGTTTTGTATAAAGTGTACATATAATTATATCAAGTAGCACATGTATTTTGTAGTATTTTTAACATTTGATCATTTTAACAGTATTTTTAAATGTTTACTATGTGTTTTTACTTTAAGAGAGAGTGACCTTTCATTAATTAAGTTATAGTTGATTAATAAAGGGTATATAAGGGCTGGTTATTTTGAATGTTGGTTGTTCTGAAGAAGTCCCTACAGGGGTAGAAAGCGCTTAACTTTTCATTCATTAAAGTCTTCTTGGATTGTTGGCTGGTCTCTGCATGCTGATTGTACGTAAACCTCTCTATATTCCAACATGGTCTCCCAAGAACCACCCCTACCATCCAATGCCACTTCATCTAATACAAAAAAAGTGTAAGAAGCACCTTCACAGCTTAAAGTGTGTTTATATAATGCATTTCTGTTGTTACGCCTCCTAATGTTGTAAAGGTGTTCATATATTCTTTTCTTTAAACACTTTTCCATCTTACCTGTGTAAAACGCTTTACATTTCTTACAGGTTGCAATGTAAACAAGTCCCTTACTTTCACAATTAAAATAGGATTTAGAGGTAATGTGTCTATTCCTGTTACTGACAGTAATTTCAGAAGTATCAGCTATAAAAGGGCATTGTTGGCATGCTCCACACTTGAAGGTACCCACTTTTCTAATTAAGTTTCCCTCAAGTTTGTGTTCCATAAGGTCCTTAATATAGCTACCTTTTCTGAAGATGAATTTTAGTGTAACATCAAATTTTAAATTCAAATCAGATAGCTTGGAAAATCTATTCCATTACCTCTGGACAATGTCTCTAATGACCTGCGCATCACCACTAAAATCCACAATAAAGGCATTCTCATGGAGTCACTGTCCCCATTGCTTGTTACCCTTTCTTTTATACCTGTATCATCAGAATGTAAAATTCGTGCAAACCTGTCATTCCTATGATGCAATACTTCTTCCTGGATTTCCTTAATCAAGGTCTCAGATGAATGTACTGTGGAAAGTGGACCTCTTTGGACTTACCAGGGACACACTATTTTTAATTATACAAGCTTGCACATTACTAAGGTCTTTTTTGATTTATTTTCAAAAGGTTTTAAATTTGTTCCCCCAAAAAAATGTGTTTTAAGTAATGTATTAATTGACTTGAAAATGTTCATCCGCAAGAAGAATTTAGAACTTTTGCTGGATGGGCAAAGTGTTGCGAGTGATGGTTTGAGAAGGAAAAGTGTGTGGAATCACCCTGTGCACCCTCAGCTTAAAAATTTAGTTAATGTTTTGGAAATGGAACATAGAGAAAAACTTTCTGTTAACAAGGTTAATTTTAACGTGACATCTGAAGAAAAAAACACTTTTAGATTCCATTTGGAAGAACAAGTATGTGAAAGTGATGAAGCCGGACAAGGGTGGGAGCACGGTGCTCATGGATGTTATTACGTACGACAGTAAGTTGATGGATGTTTTGTTAGACAACAACTATGTGAAGGTCTCTATTAATGTGGTGCATATTGCATACAAAAAGGTTTACATAGCAATCAATGATTTGGTATTGGAGGGTTGTATAGATATAGAGACTTTCAGATTCTTACACAACGGGGAACCACGAGTACCGTCTATCTTTGAGATTCCACCGAAGGTCCACAAAGAAGTCCAAGATCCCCCTTGAGGCCCACTGTAGCTGTTAGTCACTCTGTCACTGCACCCATTGCTAAATAGTTAGATCACAGGTTAAAGAACCTGTCTGTGGGTGTATGTAATGTGCTGAAGGACTCATGGGATTTTTTTAAAAAGTGTAAAGGACAAACAGATAACCAAATAAGTCATTTTTATTACTATTGATGTGGTGGACCTTTTCACTTCTATTCCCCATAGAGCTGGCTTAGAGTTTTTTTGAGGAGATTCTAAGGAATGGAAATATTTTTACTGAAAAAGAGATTTATATTTTTAGTGTCTTAATGGAATTGGTATTAAACAACAATTTTCTCTATTTTGAAGGGGAATGTTTTCAACAGTTAAAGGGAGTTGACATGGGGGGCATGTGTGCCCCCACTTATGCAAACCTAGGGATGGCTTGGTGGGAGCAAAAGTATGTGTTTAATTCAGTATTTAAGGATTTTTGGGCACTATACAAACATTTCCTTGACGATATCTGTATATTTTGGACAGATAGTGAGGAGAAATTTATGGACTTCTTTGAAAACATTTCCAACAGTACTGATTTTTTTAGATTCACATACAAGATAGGTTATGACAGTATTGACTTTTTGGACATCCATATTAGAAAGAGTAGTAATGGGTCTGAATCAAAAGTACACAGGAAGGAGACATATTGTAATTCATTTTTGCACTTTTCTAGTGCTCACCCATGCTTCCAAAAGAAAGGAATAGTGAAGGGTCAATATGTACGTGGTAGTCGAATGACCTCTGATGACAATGATTTTTTGGATGAGTGTGACCTACTAAAATGTATGTTTTTAGAAAGAGGATACCCAGACATCTTGATTAAGGAAACGCAGGAAGAAGTAGTGCAGCATAGGAAGGACAGATTTATACCAATTTTACATTCTGGTGATACAGGTATAAAAGAAAGGGTAACAAGCAATGAGGACAGTGACTCCTATGATAATGTCTTTATTGTGGATTTTAGTGGTGATGCTCAGGTCATTAGAGACATTGTCCAGAGGGAATGGAACAGATTTTTCAAGCTATCTGATTTGAATTTAAAATTTGATGTTCCACTACAATTCATCTTCAGAAAAGGTAGATGTATTAAGGACCTTATGGAAAACAAACTTGGGGGAAACTTAATTAGAAAATTGGGTACCTTCAAGTGTGGAGCATGCCAACAATGCCATTTTATAACTGATACTTCTGAAATTAGTGTTAGTAACAAGAATATACACATTACCTCTAAATCCTATTTTAATTGTGAAAGTAAGGGACTTGTTTACATTGCAACCTGTAAGAAATGTAAAGCGTTTTACATAGGTAAGACGGAAAGGTGTTTAAAGAAAAGAATACATGAACACTTTTACAACATTAGGAGGGGTAACAACATAAATGCATTATATAAACACACTTTGAGCTGTGAAGGTGCTTCTTACACTTCTTTTGTATTAGATGAAGTGGTAATGGATGGTAGGGGTGGTTCTTTGGAGACCATGTTGGAATATAGAGAGGTTTACTGGCAACTGGTATTAGAAGCCAATAGGTGGCCGGGTTTGAACGACATGGTCTCCCTAGCCCCAGTTTTAAAATTAAGAGCAGTGAAGTTATGAATTTCACACACATGTGGTTTGAAATATTGTTAAGATTGATTTTACTTGATTTTTTTTACATTCATTTATTCATTTTTAACATGCATTCATTTTTTTACATCAATCTGTTTATTTACTACAGGTTTTGAAAGTGTGTTTATAGATATTTAAAAGTGTTTTAAATAGGGGAAAGTTGTATTTATTATGCTTGTTTTTAAGGTATGTTTAGGAAAGGTTTAAAATTGAATTCAATGTCACATGATTTTAAGTTTTGGCAGTGTGCAAAGGTATAAATGGGGAGGGGTTTGGATTGTCAGCATTTTTCTGATGAAGTTGGAGACGAAAACAAACTGGTAGTAGTTTCAGCGTTATCATTGTGTGCTGTGTTGTGCTTTGCTTGCTGTGGAACACATTAAATGCTTTAAGGTGGTTACAGCTTGCTGGTGCTTTTTTCCTGTTTATTTGTTTTCATTTATATAAATGAATGATTGCCTATGTCATATGTGAAAATTTAATAAAGGTGTTTCTTTGTATAAAAAAAAAGTATAAACTGTCCAAATTTCTACTAAACTCATTCCCTCCAATGGAGCTCTGAAAGTTTGCACTGTAACTTCTAATGGGCTTTTCTAAGCTTTTTGATAGAATGAAACTACGTCCTCACATTTCATACAAATGTTCATATCTCTGGAACCACTGAAGTTACAAAAGAAGTGTAAATGTTAAACTCTTCAGCACAAACTATTTTAATAGTGGTAGATTATTTAGGTTCTAGTTCTTAAACTAGATTCTATAAGTAACGGTAACTATTATGTTTTTAATATTTTGCAAATAACTTGCAATATCTCAGCAGCAACCAAAGTTACACATATTGTCACCAGCATTTTGTTCATCCAGCTGAGAGCTTTCATATGATGCTAATCAGTTCTGTCTGTGCTACTTGGTTGTCAAGAAATTTAGGAAAATAAAATTTATGACAATATAAATAAATAGTATATGAACAGCAATTATCTCTTTACCTCCACTACATAGACATCAATTATCAATACAGTTGCTTTTGCCATTGTATAAGCTTCAAGATGAAATCTTTTACTACTTTGTATGTAGCATAGTTTTGGAAATATTAATGTAAATATGAACAAGCAATATTTGACGTCTAGAGGCATCAGCAGGATGTAACTGCAGAAAAACCTGGAGGCATAACTCGGCTGTAATGCATTAAATTACTCAACCTCAGCCTAGTTGTAGGGTTTGTGCATGATGCCTGAAAGAACAGCCACCATGACATCCCCCTACATGAGGGTAGCCCCTCTATTAACTCAGGTAATTATAGACCCGTTAGCCATATATGCAAACTTATGGAACATATTGATAGCCATTTAAAACTTCAGAACTTGGACTGCCAAATACTAAAATGTTGAGAGCAGGTGACTGAAAATCCACACTTACAAATACTTGAGTTTGAGATTTCCATTTCTCAGAATATTCCCTTTTTCTCCAAGGTACAGTTACCTCAGAGTTTGTATATATAACTTTGGGGTTATGGGGGGCCTTGCCCTCCATACTGGGAGTTTGGGGGACTTGCTACCTGTTTAAAAAAAAAGTTTGAGAGAACAGCATTATTCCCAGTGCTCCTGTGTTTTCAGTCTTTTTTTTTTTGGTCGATATTTAAATAGAATATTAGCATATGATAGCAAACTCATTTAACAGATAAAGGCAATTTAGATGGTGTAAACCCCAGTCAGTTTGATTTTGTTCAGGTCCTGTCTTTTGTACCTTACTATGCTTCTTGAAAGGGTTACAGAGTCTGTGAACAGAGGTCACATGTTGCTTATCTCGACTTGGCCAAAGCTTCTGTTTCTATCCCAAAACTGCTATAATAGAAAAATTAGATAAAGATCTGACACAAACTCCTACATCATCTGTTGGATTGCATATTTGCTATCTAATAGATCCTAAAATGTGAAAATAGGCAGTATGCTCTCTGAATGTAAAATTGTAACTAGTGGTATATTACAGGAATCTGTATTGGACCCTCTTTTATTTGACATTCTATTTTCATACATACAAGTTATCCTCCTCAGACTTATAGTTGACCAAATTTGCTGATGACTGCAAGCTGAGTACTGTTATCTACTCATTACTGATACTAAGCAGTTCCAGTAAGGGCTGGATTATGCACAAAACTGTTGTACCAAAGTACAAAGTTGCAGTGTAGTAGCACTAGGCAAAAAGCTGTTCTACATTGTATGTTTTAAATGGCTCTTTAAACAGTTATAGTCATAACAGACCTGTGTCATTTTGTGGACAGCACACACTCTTTCAGTCATCATGTTTCCACCATAGTCTGAAAATCCTTCTATCTGTCCTAGTTCATCTCTTAGGGAATATTTCCAAGATCCAAAAAAGTCAGCTCTTACTATACTTTTCCCTTATGAGACCCATTATTGAATAATTTTGCTTGCTTTGCTGTGTACAAATCCAAGTATATTTCTCAGATGGACAGGCTGCAAAGATTTTTAATAACCCACAAAAATAAACAGCAACAACAATAACAAATCATCAAAGAAAAGACCAGTGGAGCCACAAGTAGTAAACGCTTTTATTTAACACAAACTTTAGCTCCTAGGCTATGTAGCCTTCAAGGAGTAAAACAGTATAAAGAAAAAGCACCCTAAATACTCTTACAACAAGGTAACACCCAAATCAATTATACAATTAATTATTCAAATTAAAAATTTCCAATTACATTCTATATTAAGTCTACCAGGTACCAAAGTGCCATACTTCAATATAAAAACACAAAAAAATATATTTTTAACCAAGAAAATTAAAGGCCTTAAATCCCTCAACTATTCCAGTCGGATTAGCGTAAATATGGTTCTACTCAGTTATCTAACTATCTGCTCTAAGCTGACCATGTCACACATTGTGTTCCATGAAAGGCCTAACCTACCTTTACATTCTATTTCTTCACAAAACCAGTGGTTCTACAAATACCTGCACTATTGATTTAAATCTACACTAATATGTGAACAAGACTCTCAAAGACACTGGGAACACATTGAGTTATGAACCTATCTGTGGAATAAGTTACCAGTACAGGTCAGCGAAGGTATGACTTTGGCTATCTTTAAGGACAGTCTAGATGATTATATGAGTGCTGAGTGGCATACTTTTTATCATGATTTGTCAGTTGCTCATAACATGACAAGACTAATGTACTTACCATAATGATAGATCTGTGTTGTATGTCACCATCCTTCTTTAACTGATGGATCTCAGATCTGACTTTGACCACTTCTTTCCAGACATAGGATTCATAGCTCATGCTCTTCCCACTACCCATAATCCACTACTGTCCCAACATTACCTCATATTGAGTTTGCTTTTGAATCCTGTAAGAACCACTACATAAATTATAAATATGTATTACTAGAAGACAGCATGACATAGTAAAGGAAAACTCTGCACTAAATTCGCAAGAGTGTCTAATGATGTATGAGTGGTGGTCCATACAGTCATACCAGAAGCCAAAGGAAGAAAAACTTTTCATGAGATTGAAGGGGGAAGGAGGGAGTGGAGCTGAGGAAAGGCAGAAACAGACAACATAGATCTCTCAATGTGGTATAAGTATGTAACTTTCGTACCTAATGTCTTTTCCATCTATTCATCAACTGATGAGACAGAGTTCCCAGCTAGTTAGTTCCATGGGTGCTCTCATGGAAGGATGTTCTGGGGGATAGCAGAACCAAAAACTGCCCTATTTCTGGAAATCAGATCAATTAATAATAGGAAATGAAGGCATGAAAATTAGACCAGATGGAAACTGTGGCTTTGAAAGACAGAGGGACAAAAGGATGGCCCTAAAACACCTCTGGAGACTGAATCTACCAAGTTACATGATTTCTGAAGATCTTAAGTGGATTGGAAAAGTCATGGGCTGGGATCCGATGGACCACTGCAACATTCTTATATAACACCTTGCCACAGAGACCAAAGTGATGGTGCCTGCCATTGATCATAAAAGTTGAAATACTAATCTGGCAGGTGGAGTCTGATAGGAAAGAAGTTGTCAAGCCTCATTTCTTAGAGTGACTAACCTGTTCTCTAGTAACTTTGCAATCTGAGTAGTCATGTCCAAATGAGCTCCTATGAATGTCAGAACCTGAACTGGAGAAACTGAGATTTGTCCTAGTTCACTGTAATTCCCTGGTTGTAGTATAGCAGAAGTAGATAGTTTTTGACCCAGACTAGCAGATACCAAGTAGGAATGGTAATGAGCCAATCTCCTAGACAGGAACACACCTGGAACCCTTGGAACCAGAGATGAACTACAACCACTGACATGCATTTGTTGAACACTCTATCCAAGGGGCTATAAAGAGACCAAAGAACAGGGCTCTGAACTGAAAATGACTAGCCCCTAGACAGAAGCAAAGGAACCTCCTGGAGCATCTGTCCATTTTGATGTGGTAGTATGCATCCTGAAGGTCTGTTGAGCACATCCAGTTGCATTCCCTCAGAAATGGGAGTATAGACTGTACTGCGACCATCTGAAACTTTGTGTGCTTGACAAATTGGTTCAAGTGATTAAGGTCCAGAATTGATGTTAATTCCCCATTCTTGTTTTGGCACTAAAAAGTATCTGGAATAAACTCCAAACTCTTGCTGGTCTGGTGTGACCTCTTATATGACTCACCTGTCTTGCAGCTTTTTTACTTCTAATGCTGCTGCTTTGCTTTGAGAGGATGGTACTCTGGGAAGTTTCTTTCATACAGGGTGTGGACAGAGAAAGGGGGATGAAACAGCCTCTGGGAATTTTGGTGATGGACATTCAGGCTTCTATGTGTAGAGACAAGCACCTGTGACTGCCTCCAGAGTGCAGCAATCAGGCAACCATTCAGGAATGTTGAAAAGGCTTCTTAGAGAAACAGCCCCTAAAGCCTTGATTTTTGCAGGCCTCCTCTGCCTCAAGGCTGACATCTACCATTAGAACACCCCATCTGCTTTGGGATGATCTATCTTGGAGGAATCCTGAGAAAATCCTTGGGGCTTCCTAAACCACAGTTTCTTACCCCCTTTTTATTTTTGTTTTTTAGAAAAGGTCCTCGGGTGGGGGGGGGGGGTAGAAAACTGTATGCCTACGGCAGAAAGAGTTTCCAGCCTCTTCACTCCTGGAAAGAGTGTTTGTGACCTTAGGGCCGAACAATGACAAGCCATCAAATGGGGCACTGAGATAAGATGTCTGAAAGGCTCTGCAAAGTCAGACAAATGCATCCAGGCATGACTCCTTACTGTAATTCAAAAATAAAGAAAAAAATTAGGCAAACTCCATGTAGCATAGCTATGGGCACAGCCTGTGCTGATAACTATGCCAACCTTGCACTGGCACAATGGGAGTATGAAAGTGTAATTAGGAACAATGGGTTTTGTGAGCATATTGTTTGCTACAAGTGGATCGTTGACGACATTTTTATTTCTTAACCTGGTAAATAGGTTTATAGACTATCTACATTCCACCGTGTCATTCTTGAAGTTTACTTATGTTTATTTGAGGGAATCTATTAATTTCTTAGAAGTGAAGATGACAGGAGATGTTCTTGGTAATTTTAAAACATCAATAATTAAGAAGCAGTGCAAGAAGAATGCTTTGCTGCATAAAACGAGTATGATCCCTTGCCACATACCTAGGAATGTGGTGAAGGGGCAAGTGGTCAGGGTTATGAGATTGTATAATGATGAGAAGAACCTTGAATATGCATTGTTAAACTTGAAAATGGATTTTTTACAAAGGGGATATAATGAGAGTGAGGTGGATGACTGTATTAGTAGGTTGCAGTCTGTAGGATGCACTACAGGTAGACTATATTTCTCTGATACTTCTGGACAAGGTAAGAGCCAGAGGAATAGGCAAGCACAGAAGGAAGGTGTTAGAATGATGTTGACCTATACTAGCAATGTTAATGTTGTTTGCGATATTGTTAAGAAGAACTGGGCAATTTTGTGTGCAGATCACAGATTAAGTCAATTGGTCGATAAAGGACCAAAGGTTAGTTTCAGGAACAGTATGTCTTTGAAGAGGTAGCTCTGTTATAAGAGCATGAGGAACTGTTATACACCAATTTCGCAGCATCAAGGGTCATTTCCATGCAAGCGATATAAAGCATGTAGGTTTATTCATTCTGGTCACCTATTCAAACATCTCACACAAGGCTTTGTTATAGAAACTTCATTCTATGCTGACTGTATGATGAAGAATTTGGTCTATTTTGCCTTTTGCATAGAGTTTTGTGTTTCATGTAGGGAAGATAAATAGGTCTTTTAAAGGTAGGATTTTAGAACATGTGAATGATATTAGACAAAGGAAATTAAAAAAAAATGCTCTAGCCCATCATGTCTCTGAATTTGGTGAGAGATATAGTTTTAAGTTTTTCTTTCTAGAAATTCTAGTTATGAATATGAGAAGTGGCGATTTTGGGAATTTCACTGAAAAAAGAAAACAAAACTAGATAGTATACCTTACTGCAGATAGGTTCCCCTGGCATTAATGAGCGTGTCTCTTTAAAGCCTATATTGACATCTAGGCCACTCCCACATTGATTTTTTTATGGATAGATTTTTTTTTTTACTATTGCATTTCTATTTTTTATTTAGATATTTATATATATATATTTAGTATAAGAGGGGTATTGACATGGGCCATGACTATAGTTTGTTTTATATGCATTTTTATATAGAGTGTAGTGCTTTTTTGTGAGTTATTTTAATAATCTGTTGTACTGTTATATTAAATGCACTTTCTGATTGGTTAAGTTGGATTTTAAATAGATGGTAAAAAGAAGTTATGTCTTACCATAATGCTCCAGCTGTGTTGTTGATCTTCTTTCATTCATCACTGATGGGTTCGGTTCCGGGCCCCCGGTACCGAGTCAGCCTAATACCAAGCTCGCGCCAGCCAAAACCTCTTAAGCTAAGCTTCCACCCACAATGTCCTTCTCCCTGTTACCTCAGATAGAGTTTGCCCATGTTATACAAGTAAAGCAGAGGCCATTTCTGTGCAAATGCCCTAAGACACCACTTGGACCCAAAGTATCCCCCAGGAGCCTTTGGCGGTGGAAGAAGAGTGGGAGATGATGAATGAAAGAAGATCAACAACACAGATGGAACATTATGGTAAGACAGAACTTCTTTATCTGATATTGTTAATCTTCTTTCCATTCATCACTGATGGGACAAAATCCCCAGATACCTTGAGATCCTTGGGTGGCCCTTATGGAAGAACATTCCTGAAAACCAGTGAGCCAAAGGCAGCTCTCCCTCTGGAGACCACATCCAATTTGTAATGACTGATAAAGGTGGGAGGTTTAGCCCAAGTGGTTGCATGCAAATGTCATCCATAGAAGCCCTGGAATGGAAGGCCACAAAAGTTGCCATTGATCTAGTGGAATAGGCTTTAATATTCAGTGACATAGGTTCTTTTGCAAATGAATAAGTGAAACGTATGCAGTCCCTTAGTCATTTTGATAAAGTGACCTTGGAGACAGAATTTCCCATTCTAGGCCCAGAAAAGGAAAGGAAATGAAAAGTTGGTCAATCTTACATATTGTTTTGGTTCTGTCTAAATAAAATCTCAATTGCCTGTGTACATCCAAGGAATGTAGGCAGTATTCTCCTTTATTGGAAAAGTTTGGGAAAAATACCGGTAGGTCAACAGACTGATGGAAAAGTCAAAAACAACTTTAGGAAGAAAAGATGGGTTCATCCGGAGTGATACTTTGTCCTTGTGGAAGATTAGATAGGGTCTTTTGGTGCACAATGCCTGCAACTCCAAAATTTGGCTGGCTGACATGATGGCTACTAAGAAAAGCGATTTCCATGACAAGAATTTGAGGTCACATTTCGCTGCATGTTCAAAGGGGGGGCTGAGTCAAAGACTGGAGAACTAATGTGAGGTTCCATGGTTCTACAGGCTGTCTGATTGGAGATCAAATGTGAGAAACTCCTTTGAGAAAAGGTTTACATAAATGCAGTGATATGAGAGGAGTATCATCCAGTGCATTATGGTAATTAGAAATCGCCACCAGATGTACTCATATGGTAAAGGCTTCAGCTCCTTCTTCAAAAAATTTGGACAGATATTGTAAGATCACTGTGACTGGAGCCGAGTACGGATATAGCATCTTTTCCTTTGACCAAATAGAAAATCTTTCCCATTTGTCCTGATATAGTCTTCTGGTGGATGGTTTATGAGAGGCCAGAATAATGTCATGAACAGGTGAGGTGAGATCATCCTGCCTGGCAACTAACGAAAGTGGAGAAACACCAAGCTGTCAGCTAGAGACTGGACAGATTCGGGTGACTCAACCCTTGGGGGTGAGAAATCATGTCTGGAAGAGGTTCCAGAATCCATGGTGGATATAACAGATGAAGCCAAAGGAAGAGGAACCAAACTTGTTGAGGCCAAAAGGGGGCTATGAGGATCACTTTGCATTTCAACCGAATAGCTTTTTTTATGAATTGTGGAATCAGAAGAATAAGGGGATAGGCATAAAGAAGTCCCGTGGGCCAATTGTGAATCAGAGAGTCCCTCGAGGACTCCCCCTTTGGGGGAATAGGGCAAAATAGCTGCTGCATTTGCTGTTGGATGAGGAGGCAAAAAGGTCGCAGCAAGGCTGGCCCCAATGGCTGAAAATTACTGCCGCTATTTCAGGATTTAGAAACCACTCATCTGCTCAACTTGTCTGCAATCATGTTGGAGTTCCCCAGGATATGCATTGCTATCATAAAGCGGTTGGAATCTATCGTACACTGCCAAATTCTCATGGCTCCTCAACACAGGGCCTATGATTTGGTTCCTCCTTGCTTGTTGATATAGCAGACTACTGACATATTGTCTGACTGAATTGCAATCATTTCAGAAGGAAGATTTGTTTGGAATTCTTGCAATGCTAACAGCATCGCCCTCAGTTCTAGAACGTTGATATGTAAGTTGGCCTCCAAAATGGACCATGCGCCTTGGACTGTCTTTCCCTAGAAATGGTCCCCCACCCTATCAGGGAAGCATCCGTGGTCACAATGGCCTTGGGCTAAGGGGACTGGTGATGGTTTGGGAACCACTGAGAGAGAAGAAGCCATTGGAGAATTTGCATGTGCAGTTCCGCAAGAGGCACTATTGGTATGGAAGCTTCCATGGATCCAAGGACCTGAAGAACCTCTCTCACTGAAACTTTGTTTTGACAGATTATCACCTGGAGCTGAAGCCTCAGTCTCTGAAGTTTGTGAGCTGGGAGTGACACCAGACAGGATCGAGTGTCGAAGACTGCTCCAGTGAAATCTATCAGCTGGGCTGGAGTAAGGTAGGATTTCTCTCAGTGCACAGTTATCCCCAAAATTTCTGCCAGAGAAAGGGTGTATTGCAGGGCTGTTACCAGAAGATGCTTGGTGGGGGCAGTAAGGATCCAAATGTCCAAATAAGGAAACACCCAGAATCCTTGCAGTCTCAAATTAGCTGTAACCACTGCCATGCACTTTGTGAACACTCTGGGGGCTATAGAGAGACTGAATGGCACGGCATGAAACTGGTAATGATTGGCTCCTAGCCGGAAGTGAAGTAGACTCCTGGAGAGTTTGTCCATTTTCATGTGGTAGTATGCGTCCTGGAGATCTATCGAGCACATCCAATCACCCTCCCTTAGAAAAGGAAGAATGGACTGAATCGTGACCATCTGGAATTTCATTTGGGCAACAGAATTGGTCAAACTGCTGAGATCCAGAATGGTTCTCCAGTCCCCTGTCTTTTTTGGCACCAAAAAGAATCTTGAGTAAAATCCAGATCCATATTGGTCTGGTGGGACTAGTTGGATGACTCTTTTTTGATACAGCTTTTTTATTTCTGAAGCTGCTTCTTCCCTCTGACTGGATGGAACATCAGTAAGTTTTGTTCGAAGTTTTGGGTAAGTAATGAGGGGAATGGTGTAATCTCTGGTAATGATATTCTGCATGCCACGATCGGTGGTAATAGAGTGCCAGGCAGCTTGGTGCAGAGAAAAACAACCCCCGACTGCTTCCACAGGAAAGCAATCAGGCCGCTCTTCAGCAACGCTGATAAGGCTGCCCGAGAAGGAGTCACTAAGGCCTTGGTTACATGGACCCCCTCTGCCTCCATAGGGGCATCTTCCAGAATTGTTACCCCCTCTGGCCCTGGGGGTATTTTCACCACTTCTGGCATGGAAAGGGCCCTGAGATTTTTTGTGCCACATCTTTCCACTCCTCTGGTTCCTGGAGAAGCAATGCTGAGGGTTGGAAAAATGTAGACCTACAGCAGACAGCATCTTACCATCCTGCTCACACCTGGCCAGAGTGTCCATTACCTTGGAGCCAAACAGGGAAGATGCTTCCATGGGAGCATTCAGAATGGAAGACTTGAAGGGATCCATGAGGTCACAAATGCGCATCCAGGCATGACGTCTCATAACTTTGCCTGAACCTGTGGCTCTAGCCGCCCCTTCGCTTGTGTGTGAAAGCAACCTCATGGACAAGTTGGAGATCAATTCCAGGGTTGCGAACTGTGAAGCAACTTTTTCCCTTACCTCGTCAGACACCTGTCCTGTAAGTGTTCCAGAGAGTTTGAAGATCAAGTCTCTTTGGAGCCTCGTAAAATGTGCCAAGTAGTTCAGGGACCATATGGCAAAGTTCGCTGATGGAAAGACTTGCTTCCCCAATCTGTCCACAGCACAGGACTCTCTTTTGAGTGGGTGGACAATAAGACTCTCTTCAGCTAGATCCTTTTTCGTGGCCACCGCAACCACCACAGCATCGACTGGTAAACATCTGGACCAATGTGGGTTTTCCACGTGTAAAGTATCTTGTCAGGTCTCCAAGTGATCGCCTCAACAAAATAAGGGCTCTTCCAGGCACACTGCACCACGAGCTGAACCAGCTTGTCTGCAGGCAGGGTCACCCAAGAGGTAGATGGCTGGACATGGAAGGCCTGGAGGAACACAGACTCCTCAGAAGAAGGATTAGTGGGCTTCCAGTCACCCCTCTGTTTCAGTATTTCAAGGATGTCTCTGAAGGAGACATCATCAGGGGGTGACCATGGGGACCCTTCACCATCATCAAAATCCATGTCCTCTGTTAGAGACTCCTCAGGAGAGTCTACGTGCTTCCTCTTGCACAATCTCTTCTGTGGGGACTCCTCAGTGGGGGCTTCTGAGGAGGACTCAGAAAAGTGGGTACCCTGTACAGAGGGTTCCTGTGGCTTCCCTGTCCGGTGTCCTGGGGAGGTGGCCTGTGGCAGCTGTAGCTCAGGGGGGAGAAATCTGGGGCTCCGACATTGGCAAAATTGCTTCCAGAAGCAAGTGCCCTCTCCATCGCATGGAAAGCAGGTCCACTGGAAGAGGGATGGGAGCCCAGAACTGAGAAGGACAACCTCAGAACCGGGTCACACCCCGCTCCACCGATCCCACTCCTGAAGATGAAGCCTCAAGCAGGATTGGTGCAGACAAAGCTCCTGGCACTGAGGATGGAACTGAAGAAACACTGGTTCAGCAGGAACTGAGGACCAAAGGGATGGTCCCAGAGCCACAGTGAGGCCCACTACCAGGGCTGAGATGGGGGGGGGTTCCGAAAAGGACGTCAGAGCAGGAGGTTTGGAACCAGAATGATCAAATGAGGACAATAGGATGGAGTCCATGGAGAAGTTGACCCAAGTCCTGCAGGAGGATGAGTCCTGGAAGGCAAGGGTATCCCCTGGCTACCAACAGCCGATCCACAAGATGCACCACATCAAGTTATGAAAGGCTCCTGGTGGATCTAGTGGATACTTCTGACACAGTCAGGTCGATCTAGAAACGACCTATACACTTGGCCTATGGACGGAGAGTATTGGGTCCATGGTGTGGAACCTACCAGCACCAATGTCTCAAGTTTAGAGACAGGAAGCAGTGGGGTCAAATCCATTCTTGTCAGAACCGTAAAAGAGCTTGGTGCCGAAGGGGCACTCGGAGCCAATATGGGAGGTTCAAGCGTCACTGCAGAGATAGGCATTGAAGGTGTGCACTGTGCCAAAGTGGCACCCAGAGCCGAAGTTGTAGTAGGCAAGGTCTATAGTCAGTACTGAAGACAGTATAGGAGCCGAAGCTGGCGCTGATATGGTAGCAGTCATAGTATGTGGAGCATATGAGGTTGGTACCGACGAGGCAGATTTATGTTCTGAAGAAAGTTTTTGCACTTAGGTTTTATAGACTTACCCTGGTCACCCAAGGGTGAAGAGGGAACCAAATGGCGCCTTTTCTTATCCTTCTCTAGGAGGGGTTGAGACCTCCGTCACAGAAAGGGCCTCTGAAAATGGTGACTTAAGTGGGTCCTTCAGTATTAACTTATTCTTGCACTCATTCAGAGTGTGCTGGTTGAAACTTTGACAAATCACACAGGGAGATTGCACCAAAAGATGGGGCACCCTCAACCAATAGACATAATCATTGTGAGAGTCAATATTCAGAAGTTTACCATTACCCAAAGTACAATGCTTGAAACCAGATGTACCCTTCTTATCAGACATCATGAAAAAGTTGAACACAGCAATCAAAAACTTCAGAGAAAAATGTAAATTCTATTCTCCCTATGTCTAAACCTATCTAAATACATACTGTATCTATTCAAGGAGTCAAAACCACACAACTAGACAGAAAAAAGGGAAGGAGAGAAGAAATACCAGCAATGGTATTCAAGGAATACCACAAGGGTAAAGAGAGAAGGCTGTACCACCAATGGTACTTAAAGATTACCAAAACAGGTAGAAGAAGAAGAAGTGAAAAAAATGTAAATCTAAGTCTAAATATAAAGATTAATGGATATAAGTCACAAACGACAAGCAAATAGATTTTTCCACAAAATATCAAAAAGTTTCCAATTAGCTGAGATCTCAGCTGAAACGCGGCTATGCAGCAAACGGGATCTGAGGTAACAGGGAGAAGGGCATTGTGGGTAGAAGCTTAGCTTGAGAGGTTTTGGCTGGCACGAACTTGGTATTAGGCTGACTTGGCTCCGAGGGCTCAGGGATTGGTTCTGAGATGTTAGGTTCCTTCCATGCCCAGTGGGAAATTAAATTCAATATCTCATCATATGGGGGAGCCACCCATGAAGTAGCCAAGCTGGAACCAAGAGCATCAAGGAATGTGAATTCCTCCTGGAAAGGGGCTTCAGAAGACCAACCTCCTTTCTGTCTTACAAGCTCAAGGATCTCCCCAAATGAAACATTCTCAAGTGGTGACCTGGGGACTCCTTTCCTTCATCAAAATCCATGTCTTCTGTTGAGTTTCTGGGTGAAGTCAATGTATCTACTCTTACACTTATGCTGCCAAGGAACTTCATCATCATTATATCCACATCAGCTTCTGTTAGACCTGATGGTCCTCAATGATCCTCCATGAAGATGTGGAAGGCGGCCATGAAGATCACTGAAAGGATCTCTCCTGTAGAAAGGGTGATCACAGCCTTGACGGCACTGAATCCAGGGAAAACCTCAGTTCCAGTAAGGGAGGAGTCTTGGACCACACTGGAATCAGATCTGAGACATTAATAGGATCTGAAGACTTGGAAGTTTTTGCCATTGCAGCAAAGTTAAAAAAGTTGACAGAGTGATTATGGGATCACTTCCTCATCTCCTTGCCCTTTTCTTTGGGCCTGTCACTCTTGTCCCCTTTGTGTTTATCTGAGGGCTTTTTCCTAAATTAGGAAGCTCCAGATGCATTTTTTTGAGGAGTCAGAAGGAATGAGACTCACGAGCATGAATTTGTTCCAGCATTTAGTCACAATCCAATGACCAAATGCTGAGGAAAGCAATCTTCTTCTAGATGAGCTGCCCCCCCCCACCAAAAAAAAATATACACATTTTATATGGGAATCAGAATTTGGCATATTGTGTCTACAAGCCACACATTTCTTAAAACCTGTCGGCTTGAGTCCCTGTAAGGGAAAAAGAAACACAGAAAATACTACCAGCAATGGTTAAAAAAAAAAAAAAAAAAGGCATACACCAAGAAAATGCGCCAGTGTAAAATTTTTATAAAGAGAATACCAGCAATCCTAAGAAGAATTACTAGACAAAATTAATACTGGAAGGAGGAGAAGAAGGTGTGAAGGAGGCCTAGAGGTGAAATTTTTTTTTTATATATAGAAAAGTATGGAAAAGGAAAGGAACTTCAGTAGAAAAAGAGACTAATATACCAGAAAGTTATCTAAAAGTTTCAAATAGCAAAACCTGTAAACACTTAAATGAATAGAAGTCTGAGCCAACAAATGACATCCAAATTCTATGAGCAGCAAATGAGATCTCAGGTAATGTTGGACACAGGAGAGAATTATGGGTAAGTGGAAGGCCTTGAACTACAGAAGCTTGAAAAAAGCATCTGAAGTCAGATCCGAGACGCATCAGTTGAGGAATGCATGGAAAAGACAACGTCAGATTATGTGATATAAGCATTTGTGTAGTTGAGCTGTCAGAAGCAGTAGTTGCCAGTTAGATGTGATACACACACACACACACACACACACACACACACACACACACACACACACACGTACACACACGCATGCATGCACAGACACACACACACACACACACACACACACACACACACACACACACACACACACACACATATTTTGCGTACCTGTACAAGAACATGTAACATCATATCTGCCATTTAAGATGACCCCAGTGCTGACATGTCCAGCTGTAATCAGTGCAAACTGCAAAATTGTTTCTAATTTCATTAAACTATTTATTTCCTGCTGCATGACTCCTACTTATGATTTGATGGGTAGTCTGTGTGCCATATTCTGTCTCCTCCATGACCTGATGCCTGCTGAGGCTAGTTCTAGTCCTGTTGTTGTGCTGCCCCCATTTCAGACCATCTCTTCCTGATGTTTTTGACTCTAGTCCTTTAATTCCAACTTTTTTAAATCCCCTGTAGAGCAACTTTTCTTTTCCCACTTCCCATTCCTTTCTTCCCCTCAATGCCCAGGTTTTCTCCCCATCATTCCCTACTCCTGACCCTAAACAGTCGCAGCAGTACCCCAGACTGGCGCCTCTGTAACCCAAAGATGAGGCTGAAAAAAAGTCTTGCTACATATATTAATACACTGAACTCCTGCCTAAGCACAAATGCAGTATCAGCACTGATTAACGAAGCACAACTATCACCATGCCCTACTTAAACATTTGATATGACCCTTCTCTAACAAGAACTTCCATTCTTCATCCATGGTTCCTTGTGTCCCCACCATTCTTTTTTATCCCTCTTTGCCCTTACCTTCTTACCTTTCTCCTGCTCCTACTTTGCTATGGCTTTCACTACAACCCTAACCATGTTCTCTCCTGCTTTCTTGTCCCCTTTTGCCCCATGTTAGCTGCTCTTTCCTATTCCCTAATCAGTCTCACTAGCCATTTCTTTGATCTCTCTCACTACTCTCTCTGGCTGTAGGAGATACCTCCTTAGATACCCAGCCATCTCTGTCGTCACACTACCCTACAGAACCTACATCATCCTTCACCTCATACGTCCTATAGGCTATAGTGCTGCCCCATATGTAGGACATTATCCATATCTTTTCTTCCCCTTTCTGGCAGTTGGCATAAAGGGTTAAGGCTGTGAGTTGTAGTTCTTGTGGTACAGGGTTTGATTCCGTCAGCCTTTATTTCCCTACCGTGTGACCTTGAGCAAGTCACTTAACCAGACAATGGCATCTGGGAATTTGGGCTAGGCTCCTCAATGGTCCCTTGGACTGCAAGCCTAGTAAAGGGATGAGGGTGGCATAATGGTTAAGATGCTTACCTTAAAGACAAAAGGTACTGAGTTTGATGCTCACTTTTTGTCACTATTAGGCTATTGGCTAGGCAGGTAGTAGTCTGCAGACTGATTGCCTAGTACTTACCTATGAACCTATTTCCTCTGCATATAATACTCTCATTTATACTTTATTTGATACTGTATTGCCTATTATGAAAACTAAAAAGTGCAGCCCTAACATCAAACTAAAAATAAAGCACATTCTGTATTTTTCTCAGTCAGTGACTAAGGACAAAGACATGCCCTGTAACTCCTCCAAATGTCAGTCAGAATAATCAGGGAATGCTCCTGGCACATTATAGCTATTTAATTTAGGGTAAAGGTGGGGGTGGGATAGTGGGCTAAAACAACAGCTTCCCACACAATACTCAAGAAGCAGCACTTTTAAGTGTGAGGGAAATTCACTCACCTGGCTTTAATATTCCCAGACCCAACATACCAGTAATTAAAGACCATCACCAATAACAAAGTAGACCTATGACATTTCTCAATATAGTGTTTCAGCACTTTTACTTCAGACAGTACAGAGCTTGTATGTATGGTAAAAATTCACTCACTTGGTTTTAATATTCCCAAACTACAGCAAAGGTAGACCTACCTACCTCACCAGAAATTAAAATAAAAACACATTACCAGTAAGACAGTTAACCTAGAATATCTCTCAAAAGTGTTTCAGCACTTTGTACACAGAACAATGCTTTTAAGCAGAGTGAAAATTCATTTGCTTGAATTTAACATTCCTCAGATCACAATAAAGACACACAGACCGCAGATTCACAAAATGGCCAAGACAAATGGGCCATGTGACCATTTAAAATTTGCCACTTCCCACCCTTAGACCTTACCTCATTTTTTCAAGGAGTGATAGGCCAGTTATACCAGGGGAGAATTTATGAATATCAATCCAGTTGTCTTATTCCTTCTTAAATGAAGATTGTGTGTCACTTTGCTTGATCTAGAGAAGAAGTTTGTTCCAGAGAAGGGGAAGTTGTGTAACAAATCTCACTTTACAGGGATTTGTTTATTTGATGAAGAAGGTTCTGATATTCAATAAAGATCTAACCCATGAGTAATTAAAAACATCATCTGAAACATTTTTGAATACATTATTTCAGCACTTTTATTTCACACAGTATGGTGTTTTTAAGTGCGGAGAAAATTCATTCAGGTGGTTTTAATGTTCTCAGATCCCAACAAAGATATGCAAACCTAACCCACCAATAATTAAAAGCCATCACAAAATACAGTACACCTTGAACATTTCTTAATACAGTGTTTCAATGTTTTTACTTTACACTGATAGTTGAAACTAGTGACTTTTAAAGTGCTGTAAAGCAGGAAAAAAGGGTCGCCAGTTCAGACAGTATTTTTAAGAATTTTTTTCTAGTGAAAAGTCACTGAAACAGCACTGTTTTTAAACTGCAGCAGCTCTGCTGAACTTAGTCATGTGTATTTTACTGCTTTTGTGTCACAGCCAAACAGAAGGAAAACAAAAATATGTCAGAGTCGTGTTCCTTAGCACAGTGATTGTTATATCTTACATGTTTTTAATGCACACGTGTAGTATGGATAACTCAGGACACGCAGATTATATCAGCCTGCATTGGGTAACTGTGAAGCATGTGTACATTACACAGCATCCTTGAATATCTCATATGCATGTAAGGCTATTGACCACAGCCACATTGGTGACACTTTGTTACCACTCTTTCAGCCATCACTGAGCTTGTTGGCTGTTGGTGAAGCACCCTCCAAGAGGAAAAAAACGCTGAGAGAAGAAGGGAGCCACTTTTGAGATTTTAAGTATTTTTTCTCTGTTTATTTGCTAAGTTTTTCTGCATAGCTGCCTAGCTTGAGCATTTTCTGGCTTGTTAAACTTGATTTCTGTATTAGTAGCTGTATTTAGAGCACAACCAAAAGCTGTTTGCTGAATTTCCTGTTTGCACTTAATTTTAAATCGTTTTTTCTTAAAACTTGCATATTTTCTGACCTTGACCTAGCACTCTTGTGTGGGGTCATTTACTGCACTGTTATAACTTGATATTACTTGTGAACCTCTGCTATCTCTGTAAAAAACAAAACAAAAAAAAATCTTGCTTTTTTCCCACTTTTCTGAGAGTTAAAAAAGTTCAGTTACAGGCTTGCTGTTCCTGAACTGTTTGAAAGTTTCTGTGAGGCCAATTTGCTTGGGCTGAAGGAGGGTCTCTCTGTTGATCAGTGGCAGTGACTAACATTGAGCAGCTTCCCTGCCCCCTGTAGAGGTGGTTACTGACTTGAAACTGTAGTTTTATTGGCCACTAGGGGTCATTTCCATAACGCCTTCATCTTCCTCTCTTAAAACCTAGTTGCCTCGTGGTTTGGGCGTCTTTTCAGGCTTGTTGGCTGTTGGTGAAGCACCCTCCAAGAGGAAAAAACGTTGAGAGAAGTAGGGAGCCACTTTTGAGATTTAAAGTATTTATTCTCTGTTTATTTGCTAAGTTTTTCTGCATAGCTGCCTAGCTTGAGCATTTTCTGGCTTGTTAAACTTGATTTCTGTATTAGTAGCTGTATTTAGTGCACAACCAAAAGCTGTTTGCTGAATTTCCTGTTTGCACTTAATTTTAAATCGTTTTTTCTTAAAACTTGCATATTTTCTGTCCTTGACCTAGCACTCTTGTGTGGGGTCATTTACTGCACTGTTATAACTTGATATTACTTGTGAACCTCTGCTATCTCTGTAAAAAACAAAAACAAAAAAAATCTTGCTTTTTTCCCACTTTTCTGAGAGTTAAAACAGTTCAGTTACAGGCTTGCTGTTCCTAAACTGTTTGAAAGTTTCTGTGAGTCCATTTTTGCTTGGGCTGAAGGAGGGTCTCTCTGTTGATCAGTGGCAGTGACTAACATTGAGCAGCTTCCCTGCCCCCCATAGAGGTGGTTACTGACTTGAAACTGTAGTTTTATTTTCCCTTTTGGGTCTATTCCTGCTTCTTTCCAGCCCCTGCTATCAAGCACGCTTTAACGTGCTTTAGCGCGGAGTTGCCAGTAGAGCAGCATCGGGCAGCACCGGTTAAACAAGGTTAAACTCTTTCTGGCTCCAGAAAGTCTGTTCTTCAATTTTTCCCTTAGAACTGCTCTGTTAGGAACCTAAACAGTTTACACCTACACTAAAAAGTGCAGCACTTGTTCCAAATAGCTTTTTCTTCTCAAAAAGCTCAGCACTTGTCTTATAAGCATATCCCTTGTCTTATAAGCATTCTCTTAGCAGGTCAAGCACTCCCCTGCTAAGCCCACTACTTTTCTGTCTCATACCAACTCACAATTCTTTCTAGCATGTCGAAGGGTCAGATGCTGGTGTCCTCTCCTGCCCAGTTGGTGAATCTGGGAACTCTGAGACAATGTTACAACTGCCTCATGTACACGGACAACCCTCTCCTCCTCCCACGTAACACTAACACTTGTGAGAGATGCAGCTATTTAGCCAGACTGGAGGCTGAGCTCTCTCAACTCAGGACTGGCAATACCAGGCAGGAGGAGAAGGCAACTACACACACCACAATACCAGTCTCACATAACTCAACCACACCACTGAATCAAACACATAAACACACTAAGACATACTCGGAGGCTCTGAGTAAAAATTTACCTAAACAGCAGAGGCCTCCAAAGCAGACACCCAAGCAACTGCAAACTCAATACACCACACAAACAACACATAAACAACAAAATCAGTGTGCAAAGCAGTCACTGCCCTTAAGGCCAAATACAACACCAAACATACTTGTCATAGGTGATTCCATAGTCAGACACACTGACGTCCCGCTCACCAGACTTGAGTAAGGAGAAGGTCACAGTAAGCTGCCTGTCGGGCGCTAGAATCCGCCACATAACACAAGCACTCAGGTCTCTCAACAGCAGGTACAAGTACGACTCAGTCATTGTCCACGCTGGTGTCAACGACCTGAGACGTACCTCCTTGGACTACATGAAAAGAGACATTGAGGAGCTCTCTGATTATGTAGCCCAGGCAGGTATGACCCTGACCTTGAGCAGTATCCTACCTTCACCTATAATGATGCCACAATACAGTGATAAGATGATCAGCTTTAATAATTGGCTTAAATTCTGGTGTCATTCAAAGGGGATCCAATGTCTGTCTGCCTGGGATGACATGCTGGACAAGCCACGCTGCTTCGCAAGGGACGGCTTGCACCTGTCAGCCCTAGGCTTCCGGATATTGGCAAAGGCTCTTGCCACCCCCATAGTGCCTTTTTTAGGCAAGGCTCAAATTCTAAACCTACCACCCTAGAACACAAAAAGTAAAAACTAAGGGTAATGCTGCTCAATGCCAGAAGTCTCAATCTCAAGATGCACGCACTCGAGGCCCTTCTCAGTATGGAGAACATCGATGTCTGTGCTGTGACAGAAACCTGGTTCAAGGCTCCTGAGAGCACCCCGGCACTATCAGGTTTCACCTCATATCATGTGTTCCGGCCCAAAAATCCGGACAACACCAAGAAAGGAGGGGGGGTGTCCATATTCATAAAGGACACCCACACCTCAAGGTTGGTGGCAACGCACGATGCATCGGAGACCATCCAGGTGCAATTAACCATAGGCAAGACTGCTCTGCAATTTGTAGCATGTTACAGGCCACCCTCTCAAACTCAGGAACCTCACATGGCCTTCCTGAAAACAATGGAGGGGATAAATGTATCTCCAAACACCATCATACTAGGTGACTTCAACTACCCTAATATAGACTGGGAACACTACTCAAGCCCAAACACTCTAGCCCAAAGGTTCCTGGAGTTCATACACTCAAATGCCATGGAACAACTAGTCACCATCCCCACAAGAGGAGAAAACATACTTGATCTCATCATCACGAACATGGGATCACAATGTTCAACACCGGAAGTATACCCCTCACTGGTGAGATCAGATCATAAACTAATCTCGCTGGAGGTCCTCATCCCACCGCCACCTGAAATAAAAAAAGACCACAGTGAAAAACTTCTCAAAAGCCGACTTCACACTTCTAAAAACTAGTGTGGTCTCCTTTAAGGCCCCTGAGCCAGTGGTAAACATTACTCAAACCGCTGAATCACTTACAAATGCCTTCTACCAGCACCTACAGGACTGCATGGATCAGGCAATCCCAAACAAAACTAAGACTCTTTGTACCAAAGGCAAGCGTCCAGTCTGATGGACCCCAGCCATAAACAAGCTCTACAACAAAAGGAGGAAGCTACTACAAGATAGAGCAAAATCCTTGAAAGGTAAGACACCTTTGATCATTATAAGTAAAAACTAAGAGCTCTCATAAAATCATCCAAGGCAAATTTTGAGAGAAAAATCGCCAAGGACTCAAAAGACAATCATAAGGCCTTCTTTAGCTATGTTAGAAACCTAGGAGGAAACTCCCAGATATGCTCAGAATTAGTTCAAAATGATGTGAAGATTACTGAACCTACACACATTGCCAACATACTGGCTGACAGGTTCAGTGCAAACTCCCCCCCCCCCAAAAGGAGAGATATCTATACCAGAGGATTGTAGCACCCCAAACATCTCAAACGCCCAGGTGAGAACTGCTCTCTCCAAAGCAAAAAACACAGCATCTATGGGACCGGATGGTGTCCCCGGCTGTGTGCTCCACGAACTCAATGAGGAATTAAACCCGCAGTTAGGACAGCTGTTTAATCTTAGCCTCACCTCAGGATACGTACCCAAGGAGTGGCGCACGGCGACTGTGGTCCCACTTCACAAGGGCGGTGCCTCCACCGACCCTGGAAATTACCGTCCCATTAGCTTGACAAGCCTTATCTGCAAAGCCATGGAGAGGATCATAATGGAACTCATAAATAAAGACATAGGGAACTTGCAGACTTTGGATCCAACCCAGTTTGGCTTTGTCAAAGGCAGATCATGCCTTTTAAACTTGGTTGACTTTTTCGAAACAGTCACCAAGGCCATTGATGAGGAAAGGCAGTCCATACAGCCTACCTTGACCTGGCAAAGGCCTTCGACACAATACCCCACTCAGGTATCATCGAAAAACTCATCAGCTTGAATGTAATCCCATACATCACAAGATGGGTTGCAAACTGGCTAAGTGACAGAACCCACAGGGTCAGAGTTGCTGGAGCCATGTCAGACTCAAAGCCTGTCACAAGTGGTGTCCCACAGGGCTCAGTCCTGGGTCCACTCTTGTTCGGCATCTACTTTTCTGAAGTACAAGCAAACACAGGAGGGTTATGGCTGACAAAGTTCGAAAACACATCCGACACAGATATCCTTCAGAAGGGCCTCACAGAAACGGATAACTGGTGCCAGAGCCATGGCCTAAAGTTAAATGCCAAGAAATGCATAGTCATACCCTTCGGGAAAAACAAGGTTACCCCTAGCTACCATATAGGTGGCAATCCACTGAGCACAGAAGAAGTCATCAGGGATCTGGGGACCCAGGTTGACAGCAGCCTTTCATTTGACACTCATGTTGCTAAAGTAGTTAGGAAAACCTTCTACATTGCCCACCTGATCATGAAGGGATTCACATCTAGATCAAGGGAGGTCATCGTCCCCCTGTACTCATCACTCATAAGACCTATGATTGAGTACAATGCCCCATTCGGAATGTATCTGACCAGACACCTGCAGCAGCTGGAAAGGCCCCAAAAGTTCCTCACCAAAAGGATAAAGGGTCTCAAAAATATGTCTTATGCTGCCCGACTGAAAGAACTCCAGCTCTATTCAGTCTCATACCGCTTGCTCAGAGGTGACCTGTGCCTGACATATAAAGCCATGTCAAACCCTGATTTGATGAATATGCTTCACCTCAAAAAATGTAGATCCCTCAGAACCACAAGGGCGGGAGACTTAAACCTTGACACGGTTATTAATAGAACGTGCTGGAGGGACAGATTCATCACCCAGAGACTCCCTATGCTGTGGAACAAAATCCCAGTACATGTGAGGCAGAGCACCTCGCTGGCCTTGTTCAAGAGGAATCTTGACCAATGGATGGGGGATCGCAGATATACCCCAGGGATTACTTCAGTGTCACTGCTTGACAGAGGCACAGCAAAATAATGGGCATAGTTTTATTCAAACTAAAGGGTGGCGAAAGCCAAATAACTATGGGCTAGGCTTATAAATGCCCTTGGGCAGATAGCCTAGTATGAACCTATGAACCTAATCTCTTGTGACATAGACTCCATGTCCCCCCTTCGAACTAGCATAGCTGCTCTATCCACTATCACCATCACAGAATTCTGGTCCACAAACAAATCCATGCTATTATAACATACAATTTCAGTTCTAAGGCCATAACATGCTATTTTCTGAGTTTCCCTTTGTTTCTAGACAGGCTTACAGTGGAACATGTACCAAAACAGGTTTATTTAAAACTTATGCAACTTAGCATTGTAATAATTAATATTGTTTAGTAGACTGAGTTCTTTAGTAGTCCTTTTGCAAGAACACACAAATGTAAAACTATTAAGAATAAATTATGAAGACTGTAAGAGCAAGCTTATTTTATAGGTTTCATATCAACAGCATTTTCATCTGACAGTGCCATAAAAATGGCCATTAGCTATATAGCCTGCAGTAATATTAGTTTCTGCAGCAATACTGTAGTGTAACAAAAATTATGTTGAGACACTTACCCTACTTTAACAACGGATTGTCCCTTGCTGCAGCACTCTTTGCTCATCCAAGTGACACAGTCAGACATTAAGACTCAGCATTCCATTACTTGACCAGCTCAATGACACTTTCCTTTCTGAAATATGTGTCTCATCATGGCCTCCCCAAAGTTTGTTCACCATGCAAAAGGGACTTTGTTCCTTTTAGCTGAGACAGTAACTAGCAAGGTCAACTGTGATCTTGTAGGCGGGGACTATATGATACAAACATTGAGTTTACATAGGCATTGCAACACATTCTAATGTCCTAAAGTCAAATGAATCAAAATAACTGGAGAATCAAACTCCTCCTGAGCTAATGTTCTCTGTATTCACAGGGACATAATGAAGCAGCAGAAAAAGGTAACACAGCACTAAGAATTCATTCTCAGATAAAGGAAGTCACTTTTTTTGGTATTTGTTAGACAAAGGATAAAATACTGATTTTGCGTATATATATGTGCAGATCCCCAGGTATTAAAGCCAGAGCAGTTAGTGAGACTAGGAGACAAAGCACAGAAACACTTCTCTATTATTTATTCTGCCATGTAGCTTGAACACTTTGTTTGGAAGTGCTCAGTATCATTTGGAGTGCGTTCCCTCCACAGCAGGGGTTAAATTTATAAAAGAGAAACAGATAGCGAAACTACTGCTTTCTGTAGAACTAGCTCTCTTGTACTGCTATAGACTAGGGAATACTATGTTGGTGTTGCATGCATGTATGTATAAATAAAGATGTTTGTATTGCCCATGATATGCATGTCTGTTTATGTAGATAACACATATTTGTGCAAAGGTATGTAATGTACATATGCACTTGTTTATGGATATGTATTATATAGTGCTTGCACAGGATGCATATTGACATATATATATTTATCTGTGTGTGTGTGTGTGTGTGTGTGTGTGTGTGTGTGTGTGTGTGTGTGTGTGTGTGTATGTTGTGCTTATAAACATGTAATATGCACATGCACACTTGCAGGTTAATATTACACATATGAATGTACTTGTATATGTGTAGAATGCACATATGAACACTCATGTGAATATGTATAGAATGCACTTATGGTGATCCTTGTGTTTTTGAAATGGAACTGACTTAAGCTAGTTTCGAGAGATTGCAGAATGCTGAATATACCACTGATAAACCTCACTGCAAAATGCATACTTTCCACTAGCTGTGACCAAAACCAAGATCATATTTTTCCTCCTCATCATATACCTGTGACTACATTGTTAGGTCTTCTAGGTTTAAGAACTGATAGCTGCTAACACTTCAGACTTCACAGTAAGCATACAGCATTATCAATGAAGAGAAGAGGCAGATAGCTGCTCAGAGAAACCCATTTTTTCACATAGTTAATATTCCCATGTAATACTGCTTCTTAAAGATGTACTAAAGCTCCCATTTACAGTAAAAAAAGAAAGGCTATACATCCCTTAATTTTTTTTTTATATATATATATATATATATATATATATATATATATATATATATTTTTTTTTATTTATATGTATATAGGTATACTCATAAGTGAATGACCCAAATATCAACGAAAAAAGGTTGACTTTGCAAATGTTGACATGTTACTTTGCATGCGCTGGGCAAAAATCTCTGTGCATGCAAAACAAAAGCTAAAAAATTAGTAAAAATCATCTTTTTCCAGGGGCAAGCCCCCTTTCACACCCAACAGCCCCTGCTTATTATATACACTAACTCTTAGTTTGCACAGTACCAGGGAAAGGCCATATTTCCCATCCCCAAAGGGGGATTTGCCAATTTTCAATTTCCTCATATAAATGTAATGCCCACACACAATCATACACTTTGTACAATTAATTATACTATGACAGTGTCACATGACAGTATACAGCAAAATGCATATGCAGTGAATGAAATTTGCATTAGATGGAAGTAGTGTGCTTACCATAATTCTGTATCCTTTTTTTCATGTCAGTCCAATACAACTTATGGGCCCTTGAACCACTTGCTGGATCTGACCCAGCAAAACTAGTACTCCAGCCTCCACACCCTTAAATATCTATTTTTCCCATCATGCTCTAGTGCCCACAGTTAACACAGATCTAGTTTTATGCTAAGGATAGGATGCCTAGTGTAATATATGATGAATTAAAATATCTTCAGGTCTCAGAAATGGCAACAGGAAGGAGGATGGAAGTAGGGTCATCATATCAGACAGGCATGAAGGAAAGGATCTAGCATTATAATAAATGCACAGCCTCTTCTCATTCAGTTTGTCTGATCTGACTTAAAGCTCAGATTCCCAACTATTAGAACTCTTGCATGGCATGATGAAAGGAGACCCTTAAGGAATGTGGCTACAAATGAAGCCCTAGCCTTAGAAATGTAATCCAATTTGCAGTGCTTAATGAAGGTATACAGTGATGACCACCTTGTTGTCACACAAATTCCATTAATTGAGGAGTGCTTGAAAAAGGCTGCTGATCTAGCCACTGACCAAGTGGAATGAGCCTTAGAACTGCCCGGTAAAGGGCAAGTATGGTTAGAAGTAGACATAGGAAAGCAGTCTGAAAGCCAACTAGAAAGAATGACTTTCGACAAAAGATGACCTAGTTTATTAGGTGTGAAAGAAATAAAAAGTTGAGTGGCTTTTCTGAAGGATTTGCTTCTATGAAGGTTAAACTATAGTTACCTATGGATTTCCAGGATATGCAGGATGTATTCTCTTTTACTGGTATGGTCTGAGAAAAAGGCTGGAAAGTGAAACAGCTGAATCATTTTGCCTTGGAATCCCCCATGATTTATACATAGATTCTGTCTTTGTAGAAGACTAAATAAGGTATAGATGAAGAGATTGAAGGAAGCTCTGACATCCTTCTTGCAGAAGTTACAGCCACAAGAAACAAAGTTTTCCATGACAGAAATTTCAACTGAGGTGTAGGCACCAGTTCAAATGGAGGGCTTGTTAAAGTCTGTAGCACATAATTGAGGTCCCAAGGAGGATCTCATTCTCTAATTGGTGGCCTGAGTAAGAAACTCCTTTGGGAAAAGCCTTACAAAGTTTATGTAAGGTCAACAAGAGTTCCCGTTGACATATGTAAATATTACAAAGGGTTGCTAATTATACCTTTATGGATTGATCTTGAATCAAACATATATGACAGGAAATTAAGAACATCTGGGACAGAGATTAAAAATGGTTCAATGTCTTTGGAGGATGACCAAATAACAAAGCATTTCCACTTCCTGTGTTACAACTTGTAGGTGAATTTTTTCATGGAAATGTACAAAATCCTAACTACATCGGATACAAAGGCTGGATCACTGGCTATCACTGGAAGTGGGGAAAGCAGACAATTGGTCTTTTTTTGTTTTTGTTGACCTGGTTAGTCTCACTAGGGCTATGGCCTCTTTTCAAGAAAGACCCCTGATTATTCAAACTGAGTAGGAGAAATTTGGCCAGGACACTGGGGAATATCCCCCTATTTTTTCAATAAGTACCATGGAACCTTTTGCAACCATTTGAGCTACTATGAACTTGGGCAGATGGAGCCTCAGTTTAACATCTCATCCATGGGATGGCACACTCAGCAGTGCAGCAACCCCTTATGCTGTACAACAGTGTCAGTACTGAAAAAAAAATGACTCCAACTACCTGGTGTGGGAATAGAACTCAGACTTCTGTACCAAAGGTAAGTCTGGTACCTGTAGAGCTACTGAGACTGCTTTGCTTGACATTGAGAAGGTCTGGGTGGGGCTTCCAAGATGGATGGGAGAGTAGATTCTACACTGGCTCTAATATCCGGGGGAGGGGTTCTGAGATGAAGCCCAAAAAGGGGAAACCAGATTTACCAGAATCAAAAAGGGGCAATGAGGATAACAGATGGCTTGCATTTGATTCTTTTCTGCAGAATGCTGAGAAGTAAGGCTGGAAATGCATACTGTAGTCTGAGGTGGGGCATTGCTCAATCAGATCTTCTCTTGTGGACTGTCCCTGTGGGGGGGGGGGGGATCATGGTGAAGTACTTGTTGCACTTGTTATTGGAAGGGAAGGCAAAGAGATCATAGCAAAAATGGACCCAGATGTGCCACCTTTTGTAAGACATTAGGACCAATCTGCTTAGTATATGTGCAAAGCAGTTGTGTTCCAATGGATGGGCATTGTTACCAGAAAATAATGCAAGGCTACCTGCCCATGCAAAATCCTATTTGCTTCCTAGCATGGGGAATAGGGCTTGCTGGTTTATATACTAAACCACTGTTGCATTATCTGGATAGAAATCACTCCCCAGAGGAAAATAATCCTGAAGTTTCTGCAATACCAAGAGAACTGCCTGCATCCCTAGGACATTGATGTAAAAGTTGGCCTCTTCTGGATTCCATAACCTTGGAATATCCTCCCTTTATAATGCCAATCCACCATACGACATTAGTGATCACCACCACTGCTGGTGGCTGAAGAAAAAAAATGCTGGAATGTATGTAAGGGCAATCTGGCCTCCACTGTAACTGCTGTTTGCAAATATCAATTATAATGATCAGAGCTGAGAGGGGTTGGCAAAGCTGAGAACACTGAGCTTTGAGGAGCCACTGCAGAATTCCCACATGATAGCAAGCAAATTGTAAAATTAGGACAGTGAAGGCCATTAGACCTGGGATCCTGAGGACTAAAGCAGCCATAGGATAGAAAGACTTTGGAAGGCCCTTTTCAATGTCTGAATTCTGTCTGGTGAGAGAGGCACTGATTAAAGTGGTTATGTCCAGATGATATTCCATGAACTGAATTGTTTGAGTTGGATGCAGGAATTACTTCTGGTAGTTTATTGAATTCCCAATGACAGAAAGAGATGGAGCGAATAGCCCCTGGCTTTGTTCAGAGACTCTTCTGCTTTGGCAGCTAGGAGCCAGTCATACAGAAAGTGGAAGACTCTGATTTCCTGAAGGCAAAGATGAGATGCTATGTCTGCCATGCATTTGGTGAATACTAGGGGATCTTTAGTAAGATGTAAGGGCAGAGCTCTGAATTGAAAGTGACCACCCCCAAGAGCAGAAATAGGCTGCAGCAAAGAGGGCATCCCTGAAGTAATGTGTGTGGATGGCTTTAAGGAGTGAGATCAGAATTGAGGACTCAAAGTTTTCAACACTGACAATAAATTCATGTGAGGCCACTCCTATGAAGATGCCAGAGACCTTGAGTTGAGTTAACAGACCCAAGACGGCCTTGGCTCAGGCAGTTTCTGAGTCAAGTGCATTCAGGCACCTCAAATGATAAATCAGGTCCTGTTTTTGGCCCCAAAGGAACAGATCTCAGTTCCAGGACTGGGTCTGAAATCACCAGTGTTAGAATCTGTGCCAGAGAGGGAACTAGAAGAGGGGGCGCAGGACCAGCCCTATCCACATTTTTAACCAAAGGGAATGGGAGGACTCCAATCTTAATCTGTCTTTTGTTTTTTGCACCCATGCACTGGAAAAATTTTGCAGCTCAACCCCAGCCATTAGAAATTCATCTTCAAAAATAAAAAATCTGTTATGCACTTGTGGGGTTACCTAATGGCCTGTATTTCTCCTAACCCATATCCTTTCCACTATGCATCTAAGCCTGTTCCCAGATATTGGCTTTTCCATGTTTTACCACTTTCAACCCTTTCCATATTACTTCATCTGATTCTCTGCCAAGTCATCCTATTTCTCATTTCTGCCTGGACCATCTCACAGCATGAACCAATTATACCAAAGTACCAGCACCTGCAAGCTAATTTTTCAAATACTAAATATCTCACTGGTCATTTCATAGCTGTAGCTATGTGTGTTCACCTTCTGCTTCATTCATTTAAGTATGTCAGTGTCAGAATTATATCAATCAAACAATGTGTTCAGATTTTTTATAATCAAACTGCTTAATCCTAAACTGTAAATGTAGAAACATACAGACTGTTTACAGCAAATATATGTTACACATATATTCCGTGTCTATCATTACTATATGCTCTAAGATGCATTCATTCATTTATTCATTCATCATCCAGTTACTCACATAATCCATGTCAGTGTCTTTGGGTAGCTGGAACCCATCCCATTACTCAATGAGTGTATAACAGATGAACTAATTCTGGACTTGATGCCAGCCCACTGCAGGATGCAGACTCTTTCAAAGTGGCAGGCATACCTAAAGATAAGTTTTAGGGTTTGCCAGTTCAGCTATGGCATGTCTTTGGAATGTGGGAGGAAAGTGGAGTACATGGCAAAACCCCATAAAAAACAAGGAAAATGTACAGACCTTGTACAGGAGGCACTATAACATGCCACCTCTTGGATGCATCTCATTATATTATATATGTTTGTGTGTAAATAGCTCTTAGTTCTTTTATCACTTGTATATTATTTTCTTAATCTGTACATATTTGGAGGTTTTCTTCCTTGCCATCCTCTGAAAACAGACTGTGATCAACAGGACTTTATTGATTAACAAACAGAGATAAGATAAACAAAGATAAAAGCAAACACACAGTTTTGAGACAGAAAGCAAAAAGAACATTCTCACTACATGACCGTTAAATTGTGGTGTAGTGATCTTTACAAGTAATAGCCATACAGATAACTTTCTACCTTATATTATGCTGTGCGTAATTATTATTTATTTTATTTGCATCTGTTCACTGCCAAAGTCAGACTGGGTCTGGGTGTAAATATTTTTAGAGAATACCCAGGGAGAAAATGGTCCAGGTAAAATACAAATAATAAGGCACAAAACAAAAACAAAGTTATGTACTCACCATAACATTCCATCTGTGTTATCCACTTTCATTCTTCCTCAATTAATGGGTTCAGATCTGATCCTCGGATCTCACTCGGCCATTATACTAGCTTGTGGCCTCCAACAAACTCTCAAGCTCCTTTTCTACCCATAATCCACTACCCCTAACATCTCTCAGATCATGTTTGCGGCTTGACAGGAAGACTATAATGATATGCCATAACTAGAGTTCAACACAAAGGACATTGGTGTCCTTGAAGCTTCTCATTCCTCCAAAAGTCATTCATTACAAATGGTGGGAGTTGGTGGGTGGGGAGTTGAGGAAGAATGAAAATGGACAACACAGATGGAACGTTATGGTGAGTATGTAACTTTTTTATTTGATGTTGTCAATTTTCATTTATTCCTCAACTAATGGGATAGAGTCCTCAGATGCCTAAATTCCTGGGTGGACTCTAAGGAAGGATATTCTTGAGTACAGTTGAGCCAAAGGTTTCCCCTCTATACCAGATCTAGTTTGTAATGAGTGATAAAAGTATGAGGATTTGACCAAGTTGCAGCTGCACATATATCGTCCATAGAAGCTCTAGACTGGAATAAAACAAAAGTTGCCATAGATCTGGTTGAATGAGCCTTTAAGGGCTTTGGTAAGGGGAGACTCAATTTGTTACAGATAAATGAAATGCAATCTGTCAACCATCTTGTGATAAAATGTAATGGCTGCCAGCTTAGCCAGACAGAATTTTGTAAATAATTCTATGTCATTCCAAATACTAATATGATCCACAGGCTGGTTTCACAAGTGTAAGAAAACTGTGTTATGTGCTAAGCTTCAAAAAGGTAACCACAGTGCACCCCACTGGAAGAAAGCTGATAAGTAAAGAATTTACAACTGTGTGTGATATCTCAAGCTAGGAGACAGGATGTCTGGAAATTCACAAAGAGGATTGAGGCAGGCAAAGCAGCACACACCAACAAACGTAGATAATATCCTTTAATACAGTTAAGTGCTTTTCGTTTGAGGCTGTGCTCAAACTTCATCAGACAAAATAATTACACAACTCACAAGTATAAATACTGGGTGAGTTTACAGCTCACATAAGCAATAAATCTATTAAACAATTAAGAACTGTTGAGAACCATGTAAGAGCATTTAAACATGTAAATACATAAAAATGGTAAAAGCATAAAAAATAGAAAATACTCAGTTCAAATTCAAACTAACAAACCACCTTCAACTAATGCATGAATGAAATATATCTGTTCAAAATATTAATTAAATAAATCCTCACAAATAAAGGAATATGTATAAAGAATATATAAGAAACTGTATGAAAAGGCTATATAAGAAATGTATACCTATAAATCCTAGGGGTGGTCCTACCCCATTTAAGCTGGAAGAACTGGAACTCGTGGCAAGTTAGATTAAATGCGTATAATACCCCTGGACTCAATGAATGCTGTTCTGTTAGTAGCATTTTAAAACTTAAAAGTTTACTAAGATAGTTTTATGCTGATTTATAGGTATACATTTCTTATATAGCCTTTTCATACAGTTTCTTATATATTCTTTATACATGTTCCTTTATTTGTGAGGATTTATTTAATTAATATTTTGAACGGATATATTTCATTCATGCATTAGTTGAAGGTGGTTTGTTAGTTTGAATTTGAACTAAGTATTTTGTATTTTTTATGCTTTTACCATTTTTATGTCTTTACATTTTTAAATGCTCTTAAATGTTTCTCAACAGTTCTTAATTGTTTAATAGATTTATTGCTTATGTGAGCTGTAAACTCACCCAGTATTTATACTTGTGAGTTGTGTAATTATTTTGTCTGATGAAGTTTAAGCTCAGCCTCAAACAAAAAGCGCTTAACAGTATTAAAGGATATTATCTACGTTTGTTGGTGTGTGCTACTTTGCCTGCCTCAATCCGCTTTGTGGATTTTCAGTTTGTTTTTCTTGCCTCTGTGTTGAACCAGTTTGTCTATGGCGTCGGGATTAGAGGCGAGTATTGGTGGCACCTCCTTGGACAATACGCCAGAAATTCTCCATAATGGAGTTAATTCACCTGATCTTCCTTTTCTACCTGACTCTGGCTCTTCGAATAATATTTTATTTAACTCCTTAACCACGAAGTTGGAGTTACTGTTCGAAAGAATGGATAGATTGGAGTGTCAACTCCGTTCCAACAATATTCCACCACCACCTTCACAACTGCAACAAACGGGACCGGTTTATCTTCCTGCCAGGTCTGTTTCTGGTAATTCGACATCACCTTCACTGGGTTTAGCATTTTTGGAATGTGTGCAGAGAAGTATTCCGGCCGTTCCTGGTGTTTCAAATGAAGAAGCACCAGTACACCCAGCGGGAACTCAAGAACAAGGAAATTTCAATCACCAAGTAACTTTTGCTAATATTCTTACACATGGCTCAGCCTCTTTAATATCACCGGTAACTGCTCCACAGTTGCAGTCTGCTGCGCCAGCGGTTTTATCGTCAGCGGGTTCTCAGTTACAGTCTGCAGTACCTGTAGCACCGAAAGACTTTTGAAATTCACCTAATATTTTGAACTGGATGGCGGACAATTTTACCTTTTCCTTTCAAGCTTGTCCAGCAGTCCATGTTACACCTGAAGCTGAGAGCTCTGATATTTCTGCTAATTTAAAAACACTTGATAATTTTTTAGTCAAGTTAAAGAAAACACAGTTGGAAGTCTCATACGTCCGTGAATGCTTTGCCCGTAAAACTGTACCGAAAGGCTTGAGACATTATCAGTACCCAACCGGGCCGGAGGCTAATACCAGCTTTCATAAGGAATTGATTGAGTTATTTGACCGACAGGGTTTTGAGTTATTGGAAGTTATGATTAATCATTATTCCCTGTCGGTCGATACACTCAGCAAGCAGGTGGTTGAACTTGATGAACAGATTAGGCACGACAAGGAGTTCTTCCGATACAAATTTGATTATAATCGTGTCTTTTCCAGTTTAGATCAATATTTAGTGAAACTTAAAAATAATAAGATCAAGAAATTGGACAGAGACACTAAAGCTTATAATGGTGGTGTGGCATATCCTCCACCATCAGCAGCACAAGTCTGGCATGGTTTTAAGTCTGTTAATCCATCTACAGTCAATAGACCTTCAGTATTGGATTCAAGTGTGAATCACTCGGATTCTCAACAATCACAAAACGTACTTTCTTCTAACAGCGTCCCAGTTAATGGTTCGGTTATACAACCCGAATTGAGATGAAGTGAGAGATTAGAAAATAACATTAAGTTGGGGCAGACTAATGAGAATGTATATAACCCAAATTTTTTAGGGGCAAGACCAAAACAACCACCCCTACAGTTTCAACAGAAGTCGAAGCAGAAACCGAAGTTTCACAAGACCTGAATTTTGACTCGTTTATTTCATTAGGGCAAGATTTCTATGCCCCTGACATTTTAGACAGTACTGCTGATTCTTCTAATTCTTGGACTGCCTCGCTGGCTTGTATCGATGACTGTTCCCAACCATGTCATGACACATCTGTTCAGTTTTTTAATTCTAGTTTAGATGGTCATTTGAATGGTGATCAGTCTATTTTTCATAATAGTTTTGGTCCTAGGATTCTTCTTAATGATGACGGTGATTTTAAAGTTTATAACTATTCCCTGGTAAATATCACCAGTGAAATGGTTGAGCTTTTTTCTAAGGGATATACTTATGTCCCACCTCAGAGTTTGGATGTTGTAAGGTCCATTATCGATCTCACATTGTTCACCAGGAAACTTAACTTCAACCTTATGATGGGTTGGAATAGTGTTGCTACTAGTGATACATTTAGAATCTCTATTGTTTTCAACCCCCCCTCCATCCCCTTCTCCAAATGTTTGAACTCATGTGTGAGTTGGACATTCATTACAGATTTCAGTCTGAGCTCCATTATAAATGTAGTAGTACAGATTCTATAAAAGAGAAGGAGTGCATTGATTTCATTAAGGTCCATGACCTTTGAGTCTGTAAACCGGACAAAGGTGGAGGTACGGTTGTATTTGATAGGGCTGATTATGTTGACAGAATGTTAAAACTTTTGAACAGCCCTTCATATCTATTTAGTTCACGTTCTGAAGTTAATACAGCCTATTCACGTATAAAGAATATGTTGGAAGAAATGTTTATTGAAGGGAGGATTGACCAGAAAATGTTCAACTATATGCTTACTACATACCCTAGATTTCCAACTCTTTTTGGTATCCCCAAAATCCATAAGGATGTTTTGGACCCCCCCCCCTGCGCCCTCTTGCTGATAGCAGAGGCTCACCTACATACTCGTGTGCTAAGGTTATAGATGCAATCTTGCAGAAATTCCTAGTCAATGAAAAGCAAATTTGTAAAGACTCATGGTCTTTTTTAGAGAAAATCAATGAGCTGCCCTTTGACACTAAGTACAATTTCTTAACTATAGATGTCAAAGATTTGTACACCTATATCCCACATGAAATAGCTAGTGACTGGATCAGGCAGGATTTAAGAGCAAGTGGTTGCACTAGGACTGAACTTGATTTAGTAGATGAACTTTTAGACACTGTTCTTAACAACAACTTTTTTATGTTCAATGACGAATTTTACCTTCAGAGGGTAGGGGTAGCAATGGGCTCCCCTTGTGGTGCTAGTATAGCTAATCTGGTAATGGCTCATTGGGAACACTCATTTATTCTATCTAATTCTGACTACAAGGACAGACTGATTTTTTTATACACATTTCCTTGATGACACTTTTATATTACTCAAAGGTGATTATTAGTGACAAGTTAGTTTATTATCTTAATAGTACCACAGAATTCCTCAAGTTCACATCTACTTTTAGTACGGATTCTATAGCTTATCTGGATATCTTATTAACTAAGAACTACTCACTTCAGAGTTATACAGCTAAGGTATATAGAAAAAGTACATATTCTAATTCTTTTTTGCATTATTCTAGCTGTCATCCTCAGCATCAAAAGCGAGCTGTAGTGAAGGGTCAGTTAGTCAGGGCAGCCCATATCTCCTCACTTGATAGTGACTTTAGTGATGAATGTTGCTTGTTAAAAAGTATGTTCATCCACCGAGGCTACCCTGAGAATATAATCAATGAACTTATAGAAGAGGTAGGGTCTAAAAGGATTAGGGAGTTGTTTAAACCACTATTAAATATTAATATTAAGAATGCAGAAGTTATACAGCAAAGTAGTTCCGCAAATGTTGCAATTGATGATATTAATACAACTCGTGTATTTATGTCCCAAGTGCCATCTTTTATCACCACCTTCAGCACTAATAGCAAGTCTTTTTATGAAATATTATGTAAAAACTGGGCCATTTTCAAAAATGATACCAGTATCTTTAATAAAATTGGTGATAGACCAGTAGTAACTTATAGAAAGGCAAAAAATCATAAGTTGCTTTTAGAACAACGTCAACGGACATTTCCAAAAACTCCGGTTATGTTTAAGTGCCAGTCCTGTAATTACTGCCAGTATGTAAGTGAATCTAATAGATTTTATATACAAAACCACCAATATTTTTTGAAATGTCGAGTTAATTGTAACTCAAAAATGATAGTTTATTTAGCACAATGTCAGAACTGTTCATCATTCTATATAGGGAAGATGGAGAGACGTCTTCATTACCGTCTGTGTGAACATATTTACACAATACGGAAGAATAATCTCGATAATGCTTTGGCTAAGCATGTTAGTATCAATCCTGACCATAAATTTAAATTTATAATAATAGACCAGATTAGTGAAGATCCTAGGGTTGGTCATACCCCATTTAAGCTGGAAGAACTGGAACTCATGTGGCAAGTTAGATTAAATGCGTATAATACCCATGGACTCAATGAATGCTATTCTATTAGTAGCATTTTAAAACTTAAAAGTTTGCTAAGATAGTTTTATGCTGATTTATAGGTATACATTTCTTATATAGCCTTTTCATACAGTTTCTTATATATTCTTTATACATATTCCTTTATTTGTGAGGATTTATTTAATTAATATTTTGAAGTGATATATTTCATTCATGCATTAGTTGAAGGTGATTTGTTAGTTTGAATTTGAACTGAGTATTTTGTATTTTTTATGCTTTTACCATTTTTATGTCTTTACATTTTTAAATGCTCTTAAATGGTTCTCAACAGTTCTTAATTGTTTAATTGTTTAATAGATTTATTGCTTATGTGAGCTGTAAACTCACCCAGTATTTATACTTGTGAGTTGTGTAATTATTTTGTCTGATGAAGTTTGAGCACAGCCTTAAACGAAAAGTGCTTAACAATATTAAAGGATATTGTCTACGTTTGCTGGTGTGTGCTACTTTGCCTGCCTCTATCTGCTTTGTGGATTTTCAGTTTGTTTTTCTTGCCTCTGTGTTGAACCAGTTTGTCTATGGAGACAGGATGTCTGGGCTAGGAAATTCTTTCTATTGTCCTAAGATAGAGATAATTATGAGGATTTACATGTAAAGTGTCTTTTATTGCTGTGGCTTCCTGGCAGGTGTGGATCACAAAGAAATGTTAAAATTTTTAGTTCTTTGAGCCTGGGAAATTTCAGCAGAAGTGACAAGAATGATGTAATCTGAAAATGACTCATCAGTAATGTGTATTATCAAATTAAGGACTATCTCAGAAAGAAGAGATGGCATTTTGTATTTGTGTCTGAACTAGAACACATCAGCTCACCAGCACTTGCTTTACTCTGTAAGTAGGATCTTAGATCTTAATATTTATCTTAGAGATAGATAGAAATAGCAAGATTAGTCTAGCTGTTTTCTATATTTATGTCAGACTGTACTACAATGTTGTTTTAAAGTTTCTGTGATTTCTGAACTCTCTAATGTCATTGTGTTGAGTTAATAAGTATTGTCTTGTGTTTTTATAAGTTACTATTAAATATGTTTAAACCTTTCAACTTTGGCTGTTTTGTGTAGAGATAATTTAAGCTCTTAGTGTACTTGCATGTATTTGGTGATACTGTATAAGCTACTACTAAATAGCCTTCAAGTCTCAGTCACACTTACAAAATGGCTAATAATAATATTGCTCTGTAAAATTGGACACTCTTTGGTAAGGGCCTTTATAGTAGCTGATAGTAGTGGTTGGTGACTGCCAGTACTACCATATAGTCTGGGCAGAAGGGGGCATAGCTGGAGAACCTGTGCCAGCCTTTCCCAAAAGAGTCTGTGCATTTGTTTCTAACTCTAATCTTAAAGTGTGTGTGTTTGCCAGCTACTTGGGCAGGGACATGAAGCACTGGTTGGACAGAGAGGGTTCTGCAGGTTTTGGCTTGACCACTTGGCTGAGATCTGAACTCTATAGCTATGCCACTGGGGAATCTTATTGGGGATCTGGAGAGAAAGGGAGAAACTAGCCCCAGACTTGGCTGTGATCTCTTTGTGCTCTTAAGGTAAATAGTACTTTACTATGTGTGTACTTGTGGATGCCCCTCACTGGTGCTAGCGGTGAGGATTACTGGGCCAGTGCACGGGTGTCACATATTGTTTGGCAGTGGTGGGATATCCACATCAAATATTAATTGGTTGATAGTGGTGAGATAGCCAAATCACATACTGATTGCATGTAGTGTTGTGGATAGTGAATTCCTGTACCTTGTGTACAGTGATCACTGAAGGTGTTTTTGTACTCTAAATCAGCCACACAGTGAACATTCAGAGTTCAGATCACAATTGTTTTATTTCTTTTGTTAGCTTAGTTAGTCAGGGAGAGCAGGCAAGCATGTCAGCAGAGGAGTATGGCAAGCTGATAAGGAGCCAGTTGGCTGAGATGTGTCAGGCTAAAGGACTGGTGCATGGAAACCTGACTAAGGCAGACATGATCGCAGCTTTGGTCACAGCTGCATCTGAGAATAGCAACCAGGAAGATGATCAGACTGGCTGTGGAGATGTACAAAACTCCGAGAATGGACAGCTCAGCCTTTCTACACAGGACTTAAAAATGCATCTGGAGCTAAAGATACTTGAGTTGGATGGAGGCTAAGTGTTTGGAAATAGAAGCAGCAGAGAGACTGAGGCATCTAGAAAATGAGAAAAAAAGAGAAACTACTACACCTGGAAGATGAGGAAAAGGAGAGGCAGAGGCAACATGAAAAGGAGTTGCTGACTCTTTGCCAGAGTCATGGAGGTAATGGGGAAGGGAGTACCCAAACCCCAGAAGCACAAAAGGCAAGTACATTTCTTCCACAGTTTACAGAGGGAAATAATTGTGTTAGTCTCATTCATATATTTCAAGGGTATGTAAACAGTATAATGTTGACCAAGGGCTCTGGATACTGTTCCTGACCCCCTTACTCCATGGTAAAACTGTAAATGTACTTTCCAAACTGTGTGATGTTGACTTTTTAAACTATAATGTTGTAAGGAACTGTTTGCTAGACTTTTTTGAGCTAACACCTGAAGCTTATAGGAAAAGATTTCATGAGCATAGATGCAAGGCAGATGGAAGTTTGTGTGAATATGTTGTTGAACTGCGCACTTATTTTCATAGGTGGGTGAGTGGATGTTAGGTCACAACTTTTGAAGGGCTGGCAGACCTTTTGGCGAGGGAAAAAGCCCTTAGTGCTTTGCCTGAGGACATGATGATCTGGTTAACTGTTAGACAATACCTTACTGTAGAAAAATTGGGGAAGAAGGGAGACCTAAACCTAGCAAGCAGGGTATCACTGCATAGGAAAGGGACACCCAGTGCTGCTCATGGATCTAAGGGAACCCATGGTGAGCAGCCCAGACTGCCTCAACAGAATCTGACAGCAGCAAGGAAACCACTAGTCCAAGTACAAGTCCAGGATCTAGGGTTAAATGTTTTGAATGCAACCAGTGGAGCCATGTGGCATACAGATGTCCATGGAGGCAATGTGGGGAACAAAAGGTGAGAGAGCCAGTAAGTGGGAATGACAAAATGCCAATAGTAGGTTGTCTTGAGACAACAGGGGTACCAAACTACCATTGTGCAAATGTCCTGATTGTGAAGGATTTTGATGAGGCGGTACCATGTGTTTATGCAGTTACATGCAGTCAGGCTTGGAGAGAAGGATGTGGGTATGGTAGCCTGGGGGAGACCCAGGCAGACTGCATACCTGCAGACAGGACTGGTGAGGTGGTTACTTCAGGGAGGGAGCTAAGCATCCAGGACTGGTAAGGTGGTCACTTCAGGGACGGAGCTACCTTGTAGCAGTGAGACTGACAGTGAGACACAGCTGCTTGTGGGTACTGATGTTCCCTTGGACAGAATGACTGCAATGGTAGAGGTGAGTAGTAGTACCCAGGCTGACAGTGATGCACCACTGTGAGATTATGTCAAACGTCCTGTGAAAGGGGAGCTGGGAAGGGTTACAAAGAGAGAGTTGAGACAGGCTCAGCTCTCAGACCCGACATTACAACGCCTGAGGCAGGTAGCTAGTGAGGCACCTGATTCTGAAGGGAAGGATAAATCTGTATTCTGAGAAAAAGGGTTACTGTATAGAGAGTGTACCCCTGAGGGAAGGCTAGAGGGTGAGAGAATACAGCAATTGGAAGTGCCTAAAGCCTACTGTCTGGCACTTCTAGCCATAGCCCATGATATTCCCTTTGCAGGTCATATGGGCACAAAATGTACTGAGAGACATATTATGCAGAACTTTTGCTGGCCTGGGATTTCCAGAGATGTAACAGGCTACTGCAGACCTGTGAGCAGTGTCAAAAGGTAGGCAAGGCAGGAGACAAGGTGAAAGCTCCTTTGATGCCTTTGCCTGTGATGGAGGAGACATTTCAGAGGGTAGTTATGGGTATTGTGGGCCTCTGAGTACCCCAAGCTCCACAAAGAAAACATATATCCTAGTGCTAGTAGATTATGCTACAAGATACCCTGAGGCAGTGGGTTTGTCCTCCATTGAGGCAGAAAAGGTGGCAAATGCTTTGCTAGAGATTTTCAGCAGGGTAGGTTTCCCAAAAGAAATACTGATTTACTGAGGTGCCAATTTCATGTCAGATCTAATAGCTTGTCTGTAGAAGTGCTGTGGGATGAAGTACCTAAAGACCACCCCCTAACATCCCCAGACTAATGGTCTTGTTAAGATGTTAAACTTTACACTCAAGTCCATGCTATGGGCATTTGAAGACAAGTTTAAGAGGGAGTGGGACAAATATTTGCCCCATCTGTTGCTTGCTTACAGAGAGGTTACCCAGGAATCCACAGGTTTTTCTCACTTCGAGTTGCTGTACAGGCATAGGGTGAAGGGACCCCTAGACTTAATTCCCGATGAGTGGGAAGGTGAGTGTGAATCTCACCAGCAGTCTGTTGTGGCATATGTCCTAAACCTCAGGACATGGCACAGGGACCTCATGAGCTTGGCCCAGGAGAACCCGGCAGAAGCCCAACAATAGAAAAAAGTCTGGTATGACAGAATTGCTTGTGCTAGAGAGTATGCTGTAAGGCAGCATGTAATGGTTCTCATTCCTGTCAGTCACAACAAGTTGCAAGTAGCTTGGAAGGGACCCTACAAGGTGATAAGGAAAGTCAGTGATGTTAACATGGAGGACCTGCTAGGCAGGAGGCAGGGGTACAAATTATACCATGTTAGCATGATGAAACCTTACCATGATGGGGAGGCCCTTGTGCTGAATATTTTCAGTGGATTGCAGGAGGATTCTGAGGGAGATCTTGTGACTGATCTCCTCAGTGAGGCTTGGAGTGACACCTCAGTGGAAGGGGTAGCAATGTTCCAGCAGCTATCTCCTAACCAGGTTCGAGAAATCCGAGCAGTGTTAAAGGAGTTTGGGGACATGTTCACTGGAAAACCAGGGTGCACCCACCTGGTGCAGCACCAGGTGGATACAGGACCCCAAAGGCCTATTAGGCAGGCCCCTTATAGGGTGCCTGAGAGAGGAGATACAAGAAATGTTGGAACTAGGGGTGATTCAAGAGTTCAACCTCCCTAGTGGTGCTGGTTCCAAAGAAGGATGGCAGCATCAGATTCTGTGTGGACTACAGGAAATTAAATAGTCACACAGAGTCAGATGCTTACCCCATGCCTAGGACAGATTAAGCCCTAGAGCAGATGGATGGAGCAAAGTATCCTACCATCATTGATCTTAACAAGGGTTACCGGAAGGGGCCCTTGACTCCCAGTGCTAGAGAGAAGTCAGCCTTTGTGACTCCTTTTGGCTTGTATGAGTTCACAAAGATGCCCTTTGGGATGAAAAAATGCCCCATCAACTTTCCAGAAAGTGGTAAATCATATCCTAGCAGGAGCAGGAGATTTTGTTCTTGCTTAACTAGATGATATTTCCATCTACAGCCATTCCTGGCAAAAGCACCTTCAGCATGTCAGGGGAGGTGCTGGGCTGACTACGAAGGGCAGGGTTGACCATTAAGCCCACCAAATGTCAGGTGGGTATGGCACAGGTCACCTACCTGGGACATAGAGTGGGGAGTGGTAAGATCAGGCCAGAACCTGCCAAAGTTGAAGCCATTCAAGCATGGTCTTCACCCATTATCAAAAAGCAGGTGACGGCGTTTTAGGGACAGCAGGGTACTACAGAAAGTTCATCACCAGTTATAGTACCATAGCTGCTCCCATCACAGGCCAGACAAGGAAAACAGGCCAGATCAGGTAGTGTGGACCCCAGCGTGTGAGCAGGCATTCCAGAAGCTTAAAGAAGCTTCGGGAGGACCCCCTGTGTTAGCCAGTCCAAATTACAGTAAAGAATTTGTTGTGCAGATGGATGTTTCAAACCATGGGGTTGGGGCTGTACTTAGGCAGATTTCTTCAGAGGGAGAAAATCACCCAGTGGTTTATCTCAGTTCTAGGCTCCAACCCAGGGAAGAATGCTATGCAGCTGTAGAGAAGGAATGTCTAGCCATAGTGTGGACACTGCAGAAACTTCAGCCTTATCTGTATGGAGGGAAATTCACTGTAGTTACAGATCACAATCCCCTAACATGGTTACATCGAGCCAGCCAGCAAAATGCCAAGTTGCTAAGATGGAGCCTAGGGTTGCAAGCATATGATATGTCAGTGCAGCACTGCAGTGGGATTAGCAATGCCAATGCAGATGTGCTCTCAAGACAGAGAATGGGCTAAGGTATACCCACGTACACTCAACTGTCTCAAGCAACTTTTCTCAAGGGACACTTGAAAACCTAGCTTGGGTTCTCGGGGGGGGGGGGGTGATAAAATGTGAAGGCTGCCAGCCTAGCCAGATAGAATTTTGTAAATAATTCTATGTCATTGTAAATATTAATTATGATCCACAGGCTGGTTTCACAAGTGTAAGAAAAATGTGTTATGTGCTCAGCTTCAAAAATGTAACCACAGTGCACCCTGATGAAAGAAAGCTGATAAGTAAAGCATTTATGACTGTGTGTGATCTCAAGCTAGGAAATAGGATGCCTGGGCTAGGAAATTCTTTCGATTGTCCTAAGACAGAGATAATTGCTAGGTTTGCCATGTAATGTGTCTTTTATTGCTGCAGCTTCCTGGCAGGTGTGGATCACAAAGAAATGTTAAAAAATTGAGTTCTGTGAGCCTGGGAAACTTCAGCAGGAGTGACAAGAATTATGTAATCTGAAATGACTCAGCAGTAATGTTTATTACCAATTTAAGGCCTATGTCAGAAAGAAGAGATGGCATTTTGTATTTGTGTCTGAACCTGAACACATCAACTCACCAGCACCTGCTTTGCTCTGTAAGTAGGATCTTAGATCTTAGTATTTCTCTTAGAGATAGGTAGAAATATCAAGATTAGTCTAGCTGTTTTCTATATTTACATCAGACTGTCCTACAATGTTGTTTTAAAGTATTCCCTGTGATTTCTGAACTCTGTAATGTCATTATGTTGAGTTAATAAGTATTGTCTTGTGTTTTTATTATTATTAAATATTTTGAAACCTTTCAACAGTGGCTGTTTTGTGTAGAGATAATTTAAGCTCTTAGCATAATTGCATGCATTTGGTGATACTGTATAAGCCATTCCTAAATAGCCTTCTAGTCTCAGTCATACTTACCACCCTTTGGTAAGGGCCTTTACAGTAGTTGATAGTAGTGGTTGGTGGCAGTCAGTACTACTGTATAGTCTGGGCAGAAGGGGGCATAGCTGGAGAACCTTTGCCAGCCTTTCCCAAGAGTGTGTGTGTGTGTGTTTGTATATAACTCAAATCTCAAAATGTGTGTGTGTGTGTGTGTGTGTGTGTGTGTGTGTGTGTGTGTGTGTGTGTGTGTGTCATCGACTTGGGCAAGGACATGAAGCACTAGTTGGGCAGAGAGGGTGCTGGAGGTTTTGGCTTGACCACTCAGCTGAGATCTGAACCCTATAGCTGTGCCAGTGGGGAGTTTTTTTGGGGGATTTGGAGAGAAAGGGAGAAACCAGCCCCAGACTGACTGTGATCGCTGTGTGCTCTTAAGAGAAATTGTACTTTACTGTGTGTGTACTTGTTATACTCCCAATGTGGATGCCCCTCACTGGTACTAGTGGTGAGGACTGAGGCTCCTTGATTACTGGGCTAGTGCATGGGCATTCTCCACCTAGCTAGCGTTACATTTATAACTGACTCTCCCAGTTTATTATGTGCAAAGGGAGCAAATAGTTGATCTGTCTCTAATAACTTTTGTTCTGTGTAGACAGAAACATAACTGTCTATGAACATCCAGTAAGTGCAGCATATATTCCCCTTTATTTGTAAAGTTTGGAAAGAATAGTGGCAAATTAATGGATTGGTTGATGGATTCTGACACCTCCTTTTGAAGGAAGGAAGCATTGGTACTGAATGTAACCCTGTCCTTATGAAAATTTAAATATGGAAGATCAGAAGATTATGCTTGAATTTCTGAAATTCTTCTTGCAGATATAATTGCAACTAAAAATATAGTTTTCCAGGTCAACAATTTAAGATCACATGTAGCTGCAGGTTCAAAGGAAGAATGAATTAAGCCTTACAGTACCCCATGGTGGCATAGGGTCTTTATAAGGGGGTCTTAGCAGAAGAGTACCTTTCAAAAAGCTCTTGCACAATTTAGAGGAAGTCAGTGAAGAATTTTGAAATCCCGCATGAAAGTTAGAGATTGCTGCAATCTGAACTTTAATAGTTGATGAGCTAGCACCTTCATTAAATAAACTCACCAGAAATTCTAGAACAGATTGAATCGGAGCTGAGAAGGGGTATATCTGATTTTGCTCTGCCCAATAAACCGATCTTTTCCATTTACTCCTGTAGAGTTTCCTAGTAGAAGGTTTACAGAAGATGAAAGTATGGAAAGGACAAGAGAAGACAGCATTGGTTGTCTGGCTATTAAAGGAATCAGAGAAACCACACTATTAGTTTGAGATTTGAGATATCCAGGTTAACCATGCCTGTCAGGTGAGACAGGTCATCTGGAATTGGATCCAGAATCAAAGGTGAATACAGTAAATGAGGCCAAAGGAAGAGAAACCAAATCTGTTGAGGTCAGTAAGGTGCAATGAGGATGGTTTTGCTATTCAACCAGGCTGATTTCTGAAGGAGTTTGGGAATTAGGGAAGTTGGTGGATAAGCATACAGAACACTGGGGAGCCAATTGTGGAGTAGAGCATCTCTCAGTGATTCCCCCAGTGGGATGATCATGGCAAAGAAGCCGTTGCACTTGTTGTTTAGGGGAGATGCAAAAAAATCACAGCAAGGCCGGCCCCACTGACTGAAAATTATTTCTGTAACTTTGTTGTTGAGAGACCACTCGTAAAGTAGTAAGATGGATTTCCCAGGAATATGCATTCGTATTAGAAAGTGGTTGGAAGATATCAGCCACTGCCACACTATGACTGCTTCTCGACCCAAGGGGTAAGATCTGGTTCCCCCTTGTTTGTTGATGCACCAAACTATTGACATGTTGCGCATCTGGATTGCAATTATCCCAAGAGGGAGAGAGTCTTGGAATACCTGCAACATCAAAAGCATTGCTCTCATCTATAAAACATTGATATGCAAGTTGACCTCTTTAGAGGGCCAAGTGTCTTGGATGGTTTTCCCCAGGAAATGCCTCCCCACCCAATCTGCGAAGCATATGTGGTGACTATGGCCTTGAGCTGAGGGAGGATAAAAGAACGACCTTGCAACATCTGTTACGACTGCATCAACTAACAAAGGTATTGCTTGCAAACCTGAATTATTCTTATCTTCACTGACATGGGGTTGAGAAAGCATTGAACATTGTGCTGCTAGCATCCACTGTAGAATTCTCATGTGGAATACTGCTAAAGGTACTAAAATTATTGCCATTCATATTGACCCCAGGGCTTGCAGAATCAATCGGGCTGAAATTCTGGTACTGTAAATTACTTTCCTAACCTGCATCCTTATCACTTGCACTCTTGATAGTGAAAGAGAAGCTACCATAGATACTGTGTTGAACACTGTTCCTATGAATTCTAATACATAAATTGGTTATAAATGAGACTTGCTGTAATTTATGGTTGTTCTGGGATGTGAACAAGTCTGTAGCACCTGATCTCATGCTTTTGTCAGAGGATGCCTGGTTGGGGTGGTAATGAGCCAGTCTAAATATGGAAACACCTGTAATCACAGCAGTCTCAAGTGAACTGCTACCACTGCCATGCACTTAGTGACCTCCCTGGGGGCTGTGATGAGGCCAAACAGCACAGCACTGAACTGATAGTGACTGGCTCCCAGCTGTAAGCACCTTCTGGATCATCTGTTCATCTTGATGTGATAGTACGCATCCTGAAGATCTATCAAGCACATCCAGTTGTCCTTGCCCAGAAAGTGACTGTGATGATCTGAAACTTCGTGTGTCGCACTGACTTGTTCAATAGATTGAGATCCAAAATTGGTCTCCAGTCCCATTTTCTTTGGCACTAAAAAGAATCTTGAGTAAGTTCCGGATACTATTTGGTCTGGTGGGACCTCTTGGATAACTCTTTTTTTCTAGCATCTTTAGGATTTCTAATGCTGCTGCTTTCCTCTGATTGGGTGGAACATCGGAAAATGTTCTTGACAATGGAGGTGGTAGGGAAATGGAATTATATAATCTCTGGAATTAATTCTCTCCACCCAACTGTCTTTTGTTATATCTAGTCAGGCTCTCTGGTGCAAAGAAAAGTGACCCCTGACTGCCTCCAGAGGTAGGCAATCAGGCCTCCATTCAGGAGTGCTAAAAGGGTCTGTTGGAAAGGGAATCTCTAGACCCCCTGGTTTTGCAGGCCTCTTTTGCCATGGAGTTGTCACCTTTCATTTTCGCTCCTCCCCTCTGCCTGTGGAGGAACTACCTCTACATGTGTCCTGGAAAGGTCCCTGGGACTTTCTGAACTACATTTTTCAACCTCCGCATTGTTTCCTGGAAAAGGTCCTCTGAGGGGCGAAAAATGCACACCCACTGCAGAGAGGGTCTTTCCATCTTTTTCACAACTGGAGAGTGTGTCCACTGAAGAACTACTGCTATCAAGGGGAGTATTGATGAACAAGGACTTGATGGGCTCTGCAAAATCACACAGGCACATCCAGGCATACCTCCTGATGGAAATACCTGAACCTGTGGCCTTTGAGATGCCTTCTGCATCATGCGAGATAAGCCTCATGGATGAATCATATATAGCTTATAGAGCAGCAAACTGAGAGACTACTGAAGATTGGGCCTTAGCATATTAAGTTCAAGAAAGAGATTTTGATAGATCTTTAATCAAATCTTTTTGAAGCCTCATAAAATCTGCCAAAATCTGAATGCAAAAGTTTCTGAAGCATAAATATACTTCCCAAATCTATCACCCTAGACTGAATATTAGGAGGATGGACAGTGGAACTCTGTTCCATGAGTTCCTTTTTTGTAGCCGCTGGCATGACCATAGCATCTACTGGCACCCCTTTACTCCACAATTCCCAGTCTACTGGTGGAGCCAGAATGTGGTCTGGTCTTTTGGGGACTGGCTCAACCATATCAGATTCCTTTCACGCCTGCCTAGAGATCAAATCAATGAGCTCATCATCGGGTAGAGTAACCCAGGAGGTAGACTAGCAGTCCCAAATGCTTCCAGAAATACTGATTCCTCCAGAAAAGGGTCTTGGGAAGACCAGCCTTCCTTCTGCTTAAGGATCTCAAGAATGTCTCCAAATGTGACATCTTGGGGGTGGTGATTTTGGAGACCCTTCTCCTTCATCAAAATCAGTATCCTCAGCGAATGACTCTTGAAGAGAGTCCAAGTGCCTCATTTTGCACTTTCTCTTCCTAGTGACTTCCTTGCTGGGGTAGTCCTGTGAAGTATCAGAAGAGATTAGGATGCCCTGCTGGGTAGCCTGGAAGCTTTGAGCTGGCTGTCCCTCTTGAGTAGAATGTTGAGGATCACAGTGCAAAGTCATCTGAGAAATATAGAGTGGATCTGAGGGGGAAGGACCCATCTGACTTGCCAGACCAGAGAACACTCTCTTCACAACCTCAGAGCCAGATCACCCAGGGAACAAGGAAGACAACAGAGCCGAGAAATTGAATTTATTGCTCTTCACCTCCCTCTGCCCCAAAAAGAATCCACCTGTGGTGGATGTCAGAGCCAAGCTGTCCAGTGCCAAGGCTCAGAGAGGAAGAGATGGTTCTGAAAACCTCTGAGTTTACTCCAACCTCCTGGATTCAAGCCAGTGCACTTAGAGCAATACTCAGATCCAAAGACGGTGCTCTCTTTCAATCTGAACCAGATGGACCAGGAACACTCAGATACAAAAACTCTAAAACAGTAGGTTTGGTTAGAGAAGGAGTTGTAATGGGTGAGGTAGTAGATGAGTGGACTTCCTGACCAAGTCAGGAACCATGAGAACTCCTATCTGAATTTGTTCTGTGAAGAATTTCCTCATCATCCTCTCCACATCTGCTTCCATGACACTCCTGGAGGAACGAGAAGATACTCAGGATGGCAATTTGGAGTGCCTCTCTAAAAAGGGAGAGGGCACTCTGGATGGGACTGGATCCAGACTAGGAGAGTACAATGTCCTTGGTAATGGTTTAGGATCTGAGGATGTCGGATCCGGAACAGGCTTGATCGGATCCTATGAAGATTGGACCATAAGTAATTTCAGATCCAGTTTCTCTTTCTTCTTTCTAGGTTCTGAGGAAGAAAAGGCAGGAGACTCAGAAGACTTGGACCTTTTTGTAGGGTCTCTAGATTTGTGTTTGGGGGATTGAGCCCCAGTAATGGCTTTGAAGAAGGAAGTTGACAGCAAGCTTTTTAAAATCAATTTATTCTTCCTGTCAGCTAGTGTTTGGGGTTTGAACCCATGACAGATAGTTCAATCCTGTTGTAAATGATCCAGGTCCAAGCAATATATACAAAGATTGTGGGCATCAGAATACTGCATCTTGTGCCCACACTTATCACACTTTCTAAATCCTGTAGGACCTTTTTTGAGACATTTTGAAGAAAAATGTATCGTAACAGCTGAAGAAATAAAAAAAGATGTTATGTACTTACCATAATTTTCCATGTGAGTTGTTCATCTCACCTTCATTCTTACTGATGGACTCGGAGCCGATCCTCGGCTCTGACTCGGCCAAGTGCAAAAGCTCGAGGTCTTCAACCAGTTCAAGGCCAACTCCCTATCCCATGATGCACCTTGATCTTCCCTCAGATCTTATTTGCTGCCAACTGGCTACCTATGACTATTAATATGCCACCCTAAGAACTGGATAAGAGACAATACACCATAAATAAAAGAACTCTCCATCCTCAAGTAGTCTGGATGGGGGTTGGAGGGTGGGATGTAAGAATGAAGGCGAGATGAATAACTCAGATGGAACATTACGGTGAGTACATAACTTCTTTATGTGAAGTTGTTCTATCTCACTGTTCATTCTTACTGATGGGTAGCATCCCAAGCACCATTTTTCTTGGGTGGCTCATGGAGAATGTTCTTTAGCACAGTGGAACCAAAGGAAGCCCTGTCCCTGGAGGCCTTGTCTACATTTTAATGAGTGATGAAGGTATGAGGCCTGGACCAGGTAGCTGCTGAACAAATAGTATCTAATGGTAACTTAGCAGAAAAGGCTGAAGATACAGCTCTAGTACAGTGGGCATTTATTTTTTGTTGTAATGGAGCATTCACTGAACTGTAAGTGAAAGAAATACAATCTGATAACCATCTTGACAAGGTAACTTTAGTCACTGGAGTACCTTTTTTTGATTCTGAAAAGGGGACAAAGAGCTGTTCTGTTTTTCTGAATTGTTTGGTCTTGTTTAAATAAAATCGGAGTTGCCTATGAAGATCAAGTTTGTGCAGCATGTGTTCCATCTTATTTGTGTACTTAGGGAAGAAAACGGGCAATTCAATAGATTGGTTGAGATTTGTCTCTGAACAAACTTTGGGTAAAAATGATGGATTAGTTCTGAGTGAGACTCTGTCATTATGGAAAATCAGATATGGAGGTTTGATGGTCAAGGCATGTAACTCAGAAATCTTCCGAGCAGAAGTGATAGCTATTAAAAATATGGTCTTCCATGAGTCATATTTCAAATCACACGATGAGGCTGGTTCGAAAGGAGGTAATATAATTCGGGAAAGAACAAAATTTAGATTCCATGGCATGGCTGGAGTTTTGATTGGTGGTCTCAAGTGAATAGTACCCTTGAAAAAGGCTTTAGAGAGTTGATGTGACATGATATTAGAACCCTGGATACTAAGATGAAAGTTCGAGATTGCTGCTAATTGAACTCTAATGGTAGCTGCAGCCGCCCCTTCAATGAAAAGTTTAGTCATAAACTCCAGAATGGATGAAGTTAAAGCAAGGTATGGATCAATATCATTCTGAGATGCCCATATAGAAAATCTCTTCCATTTACTAACATATAAGTTTCTGGTAGATGATTTATGAGAAGATGTTAAAATATGTTGAGCCTCGCCTGCCAGGTTGTGAATCCTGGCTATGTTTGGAATTGGAGCAGCCAAGCTGTTAGTTTGAGGGAGTGAAGGGAAAGATGAAGAGCCCCTGATGAATGGTTCAGACGATCCGGAACCAGGTCCAGGTCCTCCAAGGTTCTTCCAAAAGAGGCTGAAGGAAGGGAAACCAAATTTGATGAGGCCAGTAAAGTGCTATTAAGATTATGGTCCTTCCCAGAGTCTTTGCTTTCTGTAATATTTTGAGTATTAGAGGTAAAGGAGGAAAGGCATATAGGAGACCCAGAAGCCAACTGTGCACCAGTGTATCCCTTGGGGCATCCCCCGGCAGGGGGATTAGGGCAAAGTATCTGCTGCATTTCGTGTTTGTTGGGGTGCAAAGAGATCACAGGAAGACTGGCCCCATCCGCAAAGGATCCTTTCTGCTACTTGTTTCTTTAGGGACCACTCATGAGGCAAGAGAAGTTCCCTGCTTAGCTTGTCTGCTATCACATTGGATTTCCCTGGGATGTGCATTGCTATCAGAAAGCGCTGGGTGGAAGTTGCCTACTGCCATACTCTCAGGAACTCTCAACACAGGGGATAAGGTTTGGTTCCTCCTTGTTTATGTACTAGACCACTGTCATATTATCTGTCTGAATTGCAATTGTTCCCAGAGGAAGAGAGTCTTGAAAGGACTGCAACACTAGGAGTACCACTCTAATCTCCAGGACATTAATATGCAGATGAGCCTTGTGCCTCTTCCACATGCCATGTGCTGTTCTTCCCTGATAATGCCCTTCCACCCTATCAAGGAAGCGTCCATAGTCACTGTGGCTTATAGGAGTGGGTAGAACAAATGGATGGCCTAGAGTTACTTGTTGAGATGTCAGCCACCACTGAATGTCCTTCTTGCGCGTATTCATTATCATAATTTGGTGTGACATTGGAAGTTCCTGAATGGACCATTGAGAGAACAGGATCCACTGTAGTACTTGCATATGCATCCGACCCAGAGGAATGGCAATGATCACTGCCACCATCATTCCTAGCAAATGGAGTACCATTGAGACTGGGGCTTTTGTCTTTGGAAGCAGGTCTAGGATTTGTTTTCGTAAAAGACAACTCTTTCTGGAGGAAGACTTAAGGTCCTTGAGACTGTATCTAGTTTTGCTCCTATAAAAATGGTCTGTTGCGATGGCGACAAGGCAGATTTTTCTGAGTTTATGGTAATCCCCAATTGATTGCAGAGATTTAAAGTTGTGTCCCTTGCATGTATGAGTTGATGCCTGGTGGTGGCAGTGAGGAGCCAGTCTAGGTATGGAAGCACCTGGAATCCCAAACATCTCAGGTGAGCCGTGACTACTGCCATGCATTTGGTGAACACTGGCGGCTGTAGTGAGACCAAAGGGCAGACTGCAAAATTGATAATGACTGGCTCCCAGCCAGAAGTGTAGATGATCCCTGGATGGCCTGTTTATTTTTATGTGGTAGTACACATCCTGGAGATCTATCGAGCACATCTGTCTTTCCCCAGAAAGGGGAGTATTGACTGTAGAATGACCATCTGGAACTTTGTCTTTTTTACCAACTTGTTTAGTCTGCTGAGGTCTAGAATAGGTCTCCAGTCCCCCATTTTCTATGGAACTAAAAAGAACCTTGAGTAAGTTCTGGATCCTCTTTGGTATGCCAGGACTGGTTGGATGACTCTTTTTTCCAGCAACCTTTGGACCTCTATGGCTGCTTGTTCCCTGTGACTGGGTGGAATGTCTGGGATTTTTTCACAACAGAGGGCGGTGTGGCAAAGGGAATTGAGTATCCTTTGGATATGATATTTTGTACCCAGCTGTCTTTTGTTATTTTTAGTCAGGCGTCTGGGTACAAAGATAGTAGTTCCCCGACTGCTTCCAGAGATAGACAGTCAGGCCTCCTCTCAGGAGCGCTGATAGGGCTTCCCAGAGAACTGATCTCTGTCGTCCTGATTCTGCGGACCCCCTCTGCCTCGTGGATGGCGTCTTCCATTATTTCCTCCTCCTCTGCCTCTAGAGGGGGGTTCATCATGAGTGTCCTGGAAAGATCCTTGAGATTTACAGAATCACATCTTTCTACCCCCCCCCCCCACACCCTTTGGGGTAAGGTCTAATCGGGGTAGAAAAACATACTCCAATGGCAGACAAAGTCCTTCCATCTTTCTCACTCCTGGTAAGTGTTTCCTTTACTTTCAGTCCAAA
>NC_056741.1:1835508750-1835561250 GCF_019279795.1 Protopterus annectens
TTATGAATGTAATACTTAAGCAGTATAATCATGACAGACATCAGATAAACAAGGAAATTACAGTAATCAGTAAATTCAATACATCATTCAACAGCATTTTATAGTAGTAGGAGAACAATATAAACATATCATATGATCGTGTTTTACAGTAATAGGAGAACAATGTAAACTTGATTAGAGTACAGTTTAGACAAAAGTTATAGGGACAGTAGATTAAAACATGTATCATTCTATAACACAATAGGTGTTATTGCTTTGGAGGGGTGAAAAAGTATTAGATGTTTTTTTTGTAGGACTGAGTAATAGTTGAGATTCAGATAATCAGTTCTCAATGGATGTAAAGGAGTCTTGCATTTTGATTTGTAATAGTTGGAGGGATGGAGCAGAACAGATGAGTGTAGAGTCATTGGAGTATTGGGCCAAGATGGCATGGGAGTGGCTTTGTGCAGTGTATTGGTAAATATGGTGAAAAGTAAGGGTTCTAGTATGGATCCTTATAGTATAACTAAGGTGACCGACAGAAGGGGTAAGTGGGACTCTTTCCACTGAACAGCTTGTTGATGGTTGGAAAGCTAGTGTTTGAACCAAAGTAGTGTGCTTGCACTTAATTTTAGATCAGAGAGTATTGTCAGCAGTTTATGGGAGACTGTATCAAAAGCCTTTGAAAGATCCAGGAACACTGCAGAAACCATTTGGCCATTGTTTCTTTGTTGGTTAACAAGGTTGGTGAACTTGAGGAGGGCAGTGGTGGTACTGTCATTATGGTGAAATCCATGTTGGGTTTCGGACAGGAGATTATTGGATAGAAGATACTGTAATATTTGGGTGTAAATACATTTCTCAAGAATTTTTGACAGTGGGGAGAGTATGGCTATTGGGTGATAATTGGATAGGTCAGTAGAATTTCCACCTTTCTGTAGTGGAATGATGTGGGTGACTTTTGTTCAGATATTGACCTATTTATTAGTATGGAAACTGGGTAGGAAATGGCTTTGGGTGCAATTTGCAGGAATTTTGGCTGGTAGTCTATCAGCTGCTATGGTGATGGCTTTTAGTTTGGACAAGTATTTGTAGATGGTATTCGTTTGGACTGGCTGGAAGGAGAAGGTCTGTTGGTTGAATGGTTAGTCTAGTAGTACTGAGGGGCCATAGAAGGGGGCTTAGTCGACAAATTTAGAATAGAGTTAATGAAAAGGTTATTAAATTGGGTTGCGATGTTGTCAGTAGAGGTGTCAATGTTTGGATGTGGGTTCCTGTTTTACCTGGTTTGAGAATTTTGTTAATAGCTACCAAAAATTTCTTGGGGTTGTTATTATGCTTGCTTTGAATTAAATAGTAATAGGTTATTTTGTCAGATCTGATTTTTTTTTTTTTTGCTTTGTTTCTTAACTCTATAAATTTTTGCCTAGTGGTAGTAGTTTTATTGTTAGCCAAGTGTCCCAAGCTTTGTCCCTTTGTTTTAGACATTGCCGTGTTGTATTTGTGAGCCAGGGGGCATAGACAGCTTTAGTATGGAATGATTATAAGAAAAAAATATTGTATTCGCTGAATGTTTCCATAGAATCAGATCATCTATACTAGGATTTGAAAAATAGGTACCTATTCAATACCTATACGCTATCTTAAATAAAATAATAGTACAATATTGGGTGGTTTGAGTAAGTGAAAGAGTAGAAAGACTTGGAAATATTTCTGAGTAGCAGAGAGGGGAAGAAGGAGAAAAGGAAGGAAGGAGAGCAGAGTACCCTCACCCTTTGGGTAAAGTATATTTGCATAGTTTGCTTTTCCTTAGGTGGTCTTTCAGTTCAGTTTTGATTTGTGTATTGCACAAGTGTCTGATAGTGTTTGAAAGGTTGTTCTATGCTTAAGAGATGTGACTGAGAACAATGGGTTGCCATAGTTTCTATTTAGGACATGCTAGTGGCTGAACTTGGCCAGTCTGTTGAGTGGATGGTGTAATATCTTGTGTGCAGTAAGTAATTGAGAAAGAGAGATGTGATGAGGTAGTTTGAGCCAACTCAGGGTGTTGAAAGTTGTGCAATGGTGGGTGGTTGTATAAGGACTTTTTAATTTTATTATGACACTGTTTTAGTCTGTGGGATGGAAAAGTGGAGATTTGTAAATATTGCTGAGGCATATAGGGAAATGAGGAGAAAGGAGGTGGCTGCAATTTTCTTTTACTGTGATTGTGTAGCATACGTTTTGCTCTATATAGACAGCCTAGTTTTACTGTGAGTTTTTTTATGGCAGATTCTATGAAGGTCAAATTTTAGCTTATTGTCAATGACAATGCCTAGTAGTTTGGTATTTCTGACAAGTTTGATTTTTGTTTGAGGAGACAAGATTGAGATTTTTCATTTTTATTTACTTTTTTGGGGGGAGTAAAATTATTTTTTTTTATGGGGGGGTTAAATGCAATTGGGATTTTTTAACGAGTTTTCAACAGATGTGAATGCATCCTGTGTGATGGTTTATAGGGTGGATAATTAAGAGGCACAGCACAGAAGGGTAGACTTATTTGTATATTGGATGATGATTGCAAGTTTTGATTGCATGTCATTATGAATATTTTGAAAAAAACTGGTCCAAGTATGGAGCCTTGAGGGGCACCCATTGTGACTGGGAAGAAGGTGGAGTAGGAGTCAGTCTAATTTACAGAATGGGTGTGATTATTTAGGTAGCTGGTAAACCAACTAATAGTTGGAGGGGCTAGACAAGTTAGGTGTAGTCTATGTGGGAGGAGTTGGTGTGAAACTGTATCAAAGGCCTTTGACGTATCAAGGAAAAGAGTGGAAACAGTTTGTCCTGAGTTCCTGCCTTAATTGATAGAATGAAGAAAGCATATTAAGGCTGTTTCTGTATTGTGGTGGGATCAAAAGCCATGTATCTGCTATGTTTTTATTGTTTTCTGATATTAAGGGTGGTTACATGGGTCTTTTGCCTGGTTTTAAGAGATTGTTTGGGTTTCGTCAGAAACACTTGGGGTTTCTCTCATCAGTCACCTGGTTAGTGGGGAAAACATTTCTTTGGTCATTAGGAGCGTGGATCTTGGAGTGGTTCTTGAGACAGGAATATGTTTCTAGGTTTGCCTGAGTTCTTTTTTGTGCCATTATCTCCAGGCTTTGTCCCTAACTTTCACAAGGATTTTTGTTTAATAGGTTAGCCTGGGAACTGGATTTGCTTCAACTGTCATGACTCAGCGGGATTTGCTGATTTAGCATGGTTAAGAAAGACTCATTAAGGATGTAGGAGACAGCTTCATCTAGTGCAAGGCATTTGAAAGGTTCACAGTTACATTGTTTGAGGGTATCATTGAAGATGGGTTTGTTAAAATTTGTAAGGTTTCTTACAGAGTTGAAGTGTAGAGATTTAGTAGACCTGTGACAGTCTTTATGGATTTAGGTTGGGTGGTGCTCAGTTAAGGTATCTGGAAGAAAATTGACAATTTTGATTTTTTTCTTGGTTGCTTAACAGTATGCAACCCTTAATGTATGTTTTTTAAGATTGTTTCTGGTTGGTTCTTTGATTAGTTGTGTAAAATTAAAGAGGCTAATATTGTGGGAGAAAGAGGGTTTTATTTGTGGTCCAATCTTGGTTTAGGTCGCTGAGTAAAATGGTATCTTGACTGATGGTAGAGGATAACCAACTTAAGAAATATTCAATTGTATTATCATTCTTTATGGATGGGGACAAAGACAGCTACTATGAATATTTTTTTTTTTTGGTTATTTAATATGAGTTTGGTGATTAGCATCTGTGTTGCTTATTTGAGATGTATTTGCATGGTAACTGGTAACTATAAAGATTGCGCAACTTGATAGATGATAGCCGGTCTACCTAACCATTTGTCACATCAGTCTTTTTATATGATATTGTAGCCAGAAGCTAAAATACATGCATCTTTAATTTCTGGTCTTTACCAAGTTTCTGTAATTGCTAGACTGTGGGTGGTAGAATTATATCCATGCATACAGTTCTGATAGTTTATTACAGATACTGTAGGTGTTGAGATTGTACATTCAAAGACAAGAGGAGAATGCTATGGTTTGTTGTGTTTGGGGACATGTTGTGCTAGAGTTGTTAGAGGGGTAGTGCATTTGTTTCTTTGGATGGAGGAGTGTTGTGAAGATGTTGAGTTTTGGCCATCACTGTTGTCTATTTCACCATTTTCTATTGGTCTGTTGAATTAGACAGAGTTATCTATTCTAGATATTTTTTTTTTAATTTTGGCACAGATGAGTTTGGGTGTTTTGGAGTAGGCCAGCAGATGATTTTTCTTTTAAATATAATAGTATAATGTTTGCCTTATAGAGGGATGGCCAGGTAGGGAATTATATCATAGTTGTGGGGTATTGGAGCTGATTTAGTTGGCTTTGGGTGGATGATAGGGGCCAGCTTCATAGCTAGTTAGCTGGGTAGTGAAAGCTATGATGCTGACTAGTAGAAGTAGGTACCGAAGAACAGGACAAACTGCAGAAAACCAAATAACGATGCTGCCGTAGGAGTCCATGCCAGAAATGCTTAAAAAAATGCACATGGAATCACACAAATCAAGTTTAATACATCCGTTATTAAAAGCAGTAGCACAAAGATAAGCGCTTTCATTTTTCAATTAAAAATTTAAAAAAAACAATAAACTCTGCTGGTGAAGCACTATTCTCTTGCGCCATAGCCAAATTATGGAACTCCCTCCCACCCACAATTACTTCCGTACCATCATGCACCCACTTCAAAACTTTACTAAAAGCGCACCTAAAAACATGCTGGCTATGCCCGTGCAACTCCCACTCTAATATCACCCACCCCATCCAACCACTACCTTTCTTTCCACCCGACTAATTACCTTGATTATAGCAAGCTCAGATGCTCATAAGCCTAGCACTTATTATACAGCAGGATCTTCTTATTGTAACATTTGTTAATGTCTATTATGTACTTTGCAGATAAAGATTCTAGTTGTCTACTGATGTACTATGTTCTTCATCTGTAAATATGTTTGTAATTAATTGCTATGTTAAATTGTTAATCACTATGTAATCCAGTGTAACTACTGTCTCTTTATTTTAACTGTGGAGCTTTTCTCCCAGGGCCTCCGCTGAAAATGGACCTACGTCCAGTCGGACACTCCCGGTCAACAAATGTAAATAAATAAATAAAATAAAAACTTTATCAGATACCATTAAATACATTCAACAAATCTTTAAATACCCTATGTATCCCTTTTATGTCTCCCGGAACCCAACCAATGAAAATAGCATTCTCAGGGATGTGATAGTCGAGCCCCTAAATGTCAACACATTATATCCATGTGAGTACGTTAATGTGTGCATTCACAAATATGTGCAAATTAAAAACTGAAAGGGAGTTCCAAGAAAAACCTTAATATTAAATCAAGAGTGTTTAAAGCATCAATAAAATAAAAACATGGAACAAATGACTAATAATATGTTAAATTATTTCAAACCCATAAATACTATGTTAAAATATTAAAAATCTTGAACAGTGCATTAAAAGATAGTTATCAAAACACCATTATCACATAAAAAGGCAATGACGAGCAGGTTGTCAGGAAAATTAGCAACTTCATCTATCTATTGCTTTTAATTTTAAAAGTGATGAGATTGCAGTTTGTTCATTTAAATCTGGCCAACTGCTAGCAATCATTCTGAGCGGCCCTTTTCTCTAAAATCAATGACCAAGGACCACCCCTTATGTTTCTTTCAACTTTTTCAAAGATTGTAAACCTAAATTTATGGTTCAGGTTATCATGAACATGCTTGTATAAGGCATTAGTATCCTTTTTCTTCTTAATGTCCAATAGATGCTCGTATACTCTCTCCTTGAGTTTTCTTTCTGTTTTCCCAATACAGAAACAGGGACAAGACTGAGAGAGAGCCGTGTAAAAAACACCGGAAGTATCACGGTTGAAAAATGTATTTAATCTGAATTTTTCAGTATTTACTAAGAATTGTTCGCCTGCATACAGCCAAACACAATAAGAACAACTGCATTTTCTCATTCCAGGTGGGGTAATGGAGCTGATTTAGTGGACTTTGGATGGGAGGTAGGGACCAGTTTCATAGCTAGTTAGCTAGGAAGTGAAAGCTAGGATGCTGACTAGTAGAAGTAGGTGAGGGTACTTAAAAAATGAGTGAATTTTAGGAGAGTATGGTGCGAAGGAGGAAATTTATAGAGAGTACTGAGTCTAGAGCGCTAGGAGTGGGAAGAAATAAATATGAGGGAGAAGCTTAGTAATACAATTGGAAATAGGTTTGTAGTGTGCTTTACTTAATAATTGCTTTTATAGGTGGGTTTCTCTAGGTTGAGATCTTTCCTAATTTGATTGTCAGTAAACTTCGGAGTGGGGTTTGTGTTGATTTTTGCAGCCTGGTGACATCAGGTAGCCAATAAGAGTAATAGTATGAGTTGGTGGGAATGGGGGTAGGGTAAGGAGCACAACAAAGCTACACACAGTCTGGCCAGCAGCCAGAGAAAGCATGGTTGTTAAAACTAAGGTAAGTAAAGAAAAGTCTGCATTCACTCAGCAGCACATCCAGTATGTTTCTTTATAGTAGAAAGTTTACTGGCATTAGTAGTTTTTAAACATGTTTTAGTCATTAGTGCTACGCTGCGCCTGATCCCTTTGTCTCTGGCTACTTAGTTTTGAATGCAGCAGTGACTACAAGGGCATCCAGGGAATTAGAGAGACACCTATTTGAGAAGTAACAGAGCAATCTATTACAAAATACACAGTTTTACATTGCAGTGATGACTACTGATTTTGTTAGAAGTAAGAAGACGGAAGGTGGTTATCTGGTTTTAGTGGCTTATCTAATAGCTGTTGATGGACAGTGCTGAGTTTTCCCTGCACTTAAGATATCTTTTACCAGATTCAGACCTGCCGGTGAGGTAGATTATTTCAGATGAAAAGTCCTTCCTTTCATGAAGACTGTGGGAATCAAATCCTGTACCACTGGAAGCCGTTATTACCTTATTCTGTTCAACTTGGTGTCTGCCAAATCACAAATGATGTTGGACTAATCACCCATCACTGGACAAAAGGTACACTACTATGGTTGGTGCATAAGTCTTTACAGAGTTGATTACCATTGCTTTCTTTTATAATACAGAACAAAAAACACTATTATGGTTCAACAAACACCTAAGAAATATAAAAATAATGACTGTTTACTTTTGTAAATGAAAATCATATTATGGCTTTTGTTTGCTGTCTTTTGATTCCCCTATCCACCTGCATCAATAAAAAGAGACCAGCATGAATGTTATGAAAGCTTTTCACTGTTATTACTTACTGTTTACTACATTGCACTCTCTCTCTTGGTGAAAGTTACCATGTGAACTCGAGTCTCTTCTGCACTACATTCTCTGGGTTAGATCTTTGGCTGTCTCTGGCAGTTTAGCACAAACAGCTGTAGAAAGAGTACTAAGTGCTCATGATATCTTGACTTGCACAGTTTTACATCAAGGCATTCCTCTCGCTGATATTTATCTAACCATAGCTCATGATTTTTTCTAGTAGCTTGGCCTTTAGATGTTTATCATTCAGCTTCTTCAGTAGTCTTTGGATATTTGGGTTGCATTCTGCCCAGCATAGGTCTGGCCAGTCTTAAAAAAAGCTCCCTCTCACACTTACACTATGACTAGCACCTTGGAGGGAAATCAACAATCAGAGTGTAGACATCTTCAAGCAGCTCTGAGGCTTCACAGGAGCAGAAATTGGCTACAGTCTTCATTTTTGACAGATTAGTCCCCACGGGGGGGAACTCTTCCACACAGAAAACATTGCCATTTTTAAATATTTTTGATATATTTTTTATTTTCTGAAAACTACCGGAATGATACGAATATCTGAAATGTAAGTAAAGATTGTGAAGTGTGTTTATATACTTAAAATGGTGTTTTGGTGCTTGTGTATACTTAATGACAACTTACCTTCATTATTTTACTGCTCAAGACATTGCTTAAAGATGTTGTATTTAAGCATCAGAAAGTGCATTTCAGGTCTAGAAATATATATTGTGTGGTACTTGTACACTGTGACAATTTACCTTCATTTCTTGTTTTCTCCTGTTGATGTGCTTTCTGTGAAAGGGACTTAAGAGTTCTGACAGGTTTTTTGTGTACTGCTTGCGCTTTTACTTTTGAATTTTGAGGGACTCTGGGGAAGTTTAAGAACATGTACTGCTTCTGAGCACTTGTCTGACAACGTAACTTTCAAATGACTCTTACCAGCAGTGCTTACTGGCAATCTGACTGCATCATTGGCTACAGCATAGATTCTTATACCAGACCTGATGTTTCTTCTCCCACTGTACCTAAAAAGAATAAAACAACAACCACAGAATAGGAGTCATTGCCTACAGCATGGGCTCAGGCATTGCTTCAGCTGATGGTGGGTAACTCTGCAGTGGCCTTTTGCTGTACCTCAGACCACTGATTTGTTTCTCTGGGTTACTCTGGTACAGTTTCTTCCACAACCATGTACCAAGGATTAACCACAATGTCTGCATCTGTTCCAATGTCCAGTCCAGGCATGGGGATGACCATCATCTTTGGATCTGGGAGGTTCTTCTTGGAAGGGCTGGGGAAAGACACCTCTTGCCTGGGATCAAGTGCCATCTCTGCCAGACTCTTTCCAGGGGTGTCCATAGAAAAAAGAAACAAAAGATTAGACATTGCTTATCCAAAGACATTTTGTCTGTTCATAAGAATGATTTTCCTACTTTAGCTAGAGGTTTATTGCAGGCTTTCTGTCCTGGAGTTCAGAAATCCATACCAGAAAACTAACTAGGTCAATATATTCCTTAGGGAAAGCATGTCAGAGGATTCTGATATAGACAGAGATAGGTCTTTTTCTTTGTCTGATTCTCAAGTCCAAAACCTGGATTCAGAGGAAAGTTTGTCCTCTTCAACTCCATTAGAAGAGTTTTATTTTTTATAAGGCTAACTCCAGGATAAATTATGTATTTTTGTGAGAACAAGTGGATGCTCTCCCTTAACCGGAGATAATATGATATGCCGCAGGTGGATTTACCTCACGCTATGCACACTTGTCCCATTATGCCAGCCTTTGAGGATGTTAAATGCTTCCTGTCATAACTCTGACCCTCAGCCTTCAGCCCCTAGATTATTTACTTAGTTTATTTATTCTTTATTTTGTGGACAATAAGGGAATTTCCTTCTTCAAGTGTATTCTGTCAAGTGGTGGTCTGCTTCACTTGATTCAGAAGGCAGGTCCTGTCTGACTCCTACAATTTCTAACTTATATCAGATGTCTAAATATGCTTTGAAGAGTGTGTATGATTGTGCAGATACTGTGTCCAGGACCAATACTACTGCTTCTGTTTTGAGATGAGATGCCTGGGTATGTACTTTTTGGATGAGGTAAAGCCTGAGATTTAAACCCTACTTTGAGATTTCATTTGGCCTTGCTGATGCTCAAGTTCTCAAATGGTTTAATGACAGAGGGAAATTAATTCAGGGAGTAATTAAGAATTTTTAAGCCCTACATTATAAACCTTATAAACGCTCTGTTTTTTTTTAATCAATCTCTGCCATCTTCTGGCAAACCAGGAACATACCTTTCAACTGTCCAGATTTTCACAGAATGCCCAGATTTTTCTCTAATTTTGATCTGTTCCACATAAAATTTGTGGTTTTCTGGATTGTTGTGGCAAATCAGTGAGGAATGAATTTGCTAAATAATGACGGGCATTTGAGTTTCAGACTTCATACCCTCCGAAAATGCATGGTAATACAAGACTTTTTATTCTAGCAACTTTCTAAGTTTATAAGAGCAACATTTAAAATTTGTCCCTATATTTGGAGCTTTGTCCCCCCATTATTGTTGTCTTTGTCCAGATTTTTTGCAAGCACCCCTGCACTACCAGGCTATAACTCATTCCACACCTTTCAGCCCCAGAACTTGGACCGAAGCTCCAAAGGTGGTGGTGTTTCCATATTCATAAAATATGTGCACACCTCCAGACTGGTAGTCCAACATAATGCATCAGAGATACTTCAGGTGCAGCTAACATTGGGTAAGATAGCGATTCAGGTCGTTGCCTGCTATAGGTCCCCAACCATGTCCCAAGACTCGCACTCCATGTTCCTAAGCACCCCGGAGAATATTAGGGTCCAACCTAACACTTGCTTACTAGGCGACTTCAACTATCCCTCCATTAACTGGGTAAACTTCTCATGTACCAATACACTTGCCCGTTTCCTGGAGTCCATTAATTCCAATGCCCTGGACCAGCTTGTTCTTACCCCCACTAGAGGTAGCAACATCCTTGATCTGGTCATTACTAACATGGGTGACCATTGTTCTACACCAATAGTCAGCTCCTCCCTGGTTACATCCGACCACAAACTAATCACCTTTGAAATCCACATCCCTCCCACCCCCCAGCAAAGGTAACCATCATGAAAAACTTCTCCAAAGCTAACTTTGGGATCCTAAAAACAGAGGTAGCTAACTTCACAGGACCCATGCAAATGGAGAATAGTTGCTTGACTGCAGAATCATACACCATGCACTGTACGAACACTTACACAAATGCATGGATCTCGCCATACCCAATAGAACCAAGACACACTCCTCCAAAAAAAGGAAACCAATCTGGTGGTCCCCTGCTATAAACAAACTCTACAACAGAAGGAGGAAACTGTTGCGGAATAAGGTGAAGTCCCAAGACTGGAAAAACTCCCTTATCTGCCTCAACAAAAAGTTGAGATTCCTCATCAAATCCTCTAAAGCTAGGTATGAAAACAGAATTGCAGCAGATAGTAAAGACAACCACGAGGCCTTCTACAGTTATGTAAAGATTCTCCATGGCAATACCCAGATTTGCTCTGAGCCACTGCACAATGATACCTCCTATACAAGCCAATAGATATTGCCAGTATACTGGCTGACAGATTCAGTGCCAACTTTACCCCTCTCACTCCCCCCCAAAGGACCTATCACAATACCAGTAGATTGCCAGGCACCCTGTATTACTAGTGCACAGGTTAAAACAGCACTGTCCAAGACCAATAATACAGCTTCTATGGGGCCTGACAATATCCCTAGTTGTGTTCTACATGAATTACAGGGTGAACTGGCACCTCACCTGTGTGCCCTGTTCAATCACAGTCTCACCTCAGGCTTTGTCCCTGCCGAATGGCGCACTGCTACAGTTGTCCCTCTCCACAAAGGAGGAGTGACTACAGAGCCCGGGAACTATCACCCCATTAGCCTGTCGAGTCTGATATGCAAAAGAATGCATCATCATGGACCTAATAAACAAGGATATAGGAAATCTCTAAACTCTGGATCCTACACAGTTTGGTTTTGTGAAGGGTAGATCATGCCTGCTCAACTTGGTCGACATCTTTGAGTCAGTCACTAGAGCTGTGGATGAAGGCAAGGTGGTTCATACAGCCTACCTTGATCTGGCCAAGGCTTTTGATACCATTTCCCACTCAGGAATCATAGAAAAACTCAGAAAGCTTGGCATCAACCCCTATATCATTAGGTTGGTTACAAACTGGTTCACAGATAGAACCCACAGTGTGAAAGTAGCTGACTCCAAGTCAGACTGCCGATTAGTCATGAGTGGAGACCCACAGGGTTTGGTCCTGGGTCCTCTCCTGTTTGGTATCTACTTCTCTGAAGTTCAGGCCAACATGAAGGTACTTTGGCTGACAAAGTTCGCAGACGATTGCAAGTTGGGAGCTATTATTAACTCCCCAAGTGATGTTGACATCTTACAGAATGGCGTCACTGTGATCAATGACTGGTGTCAGAACCATGGCCTTAAGTTCAATGCCAAAAATGTGTCATCATCCCCTTTGGGAAAAGCCCGGTTCCCATGAATTACCACACTGATGGTAGTCCACTGAACACAGAAGGCATTATAAGACATCTGGGGCACAGGTTGACAGCAACCTCTCTTTTGATCACCACATTGCTACTGTGGTCAGAAGGTCCTTCTATGTGGCACATCTCATTACTAAGGGTTTTGCATCTAGGAAGAAAGAGGTCATGTTCTCCCTCTACTCTTCCCTCATTAGGTCAATCATCGAGTATAATGCCCCATTTGGCATGTACCTCATTAGACACCTGCAACAACTGCAGAGGCCGCAAAAGTACCTCACAAAGAGGATCCTAGGCCTTAAACACTTGTCCTATATGGACAGATTAAAAAATCTCCAACTATTCTCTGTTGCATATTGCCTACTTAGAGGTACCACACGCTCCAGAAACCTCAACCTCATTACCACAATTAACAGAACATGCTGGAGGGACAGGTTCATAACCCAGAGACTGCCCATGCTATGGAACACACTTCCCATACATGTCAAGCAAAGCACCTCACTGACCCTCTTAAAGAGAAATCTTGATGAGTGGATGTGTAACAGAAAATTCACCCTGGGGATAACTCCAGTGGCTCTACTTGACAGAGGTCGGGTGGCACTATGCCAGGGTAATCCTATGGCTAGGCTTGTAAAGGCCCCAGGGCCATTAGCTTAGTACACACCTATGAACCTATAAGAGGTTGACTGCCATGACCAGGAACAAAAAATGTCAGGAGAGAATAATAAAAACAGGAATCCTTTCAAAAAAGGGAGAGACTACACCTATATAATGATTATGCAAGCATTCCTCAAACAGATTTGTTTCCTCTTTTTAAAACAGACACTAAATTCTGCACCAGGATTGGAAAAAAGATGCATTTTCATTCCCATGGTTGGGAATGTTACTGTATGCCTTTCTACCCTTCTCACTGATATCCAGGGTGATTCTGAAAATTAATTAGGACTTTCAAAAAATTATTGTGGTGACTCCTTTGTAGCCCAGGCAAGATTGGTACAATCTGTCCTTAAGGACTAGGCCAGGAGCAACTACCACAAACTTCCTCACAGACTGGATGAACTCGCACAAGATGGAGGAATCTGATACACCCCAACCTCAAACAAGTTCAAATGACTGTCTGGATGACTCACTTCTAATTCCTTTTATTCACCTTGTTCATGAAGACTTGCAGCAGGTACTAAAAGACACTGGAATTCCTGGTACTAGGACAAATTATGTTAACTGGTGGAGATTTTCTAGTAGGTGCCTCACTGTTCTCCTATATTATGATACAAGACAAACATGCAGGATAGTTCATTTATATGCTTTATTATATTGAAACACATCAGGATGGATAACATCAGCATAAAATATAAACAAACTGATTAACTGACAGACCATTACATACAGGAATGCTTACATCTCAACAGCATTGAACACAATGGTAGTCTGGCTCGCATGTGCTCAGTATTTATACACGTGCAAGCTGGTTTACTATCAAATGACTGAAAACCAAAAGACTGAATCCCAAAAAGAATGAAAATTCAAAATACTGAATGATGGAATTTGCCCCTTCTCCACTGTTGTGCGATCTTGGAGTTGGTATACACAGTTAGCAGGGGGTGGGGGATGCCCCCCACATGAGGGGAGCAGAGGGACTTGCCTCTTGCATTAAAAATGTATTCAGTATTTTGAATTATCAGTCTTTTTGGGATTCAGTCTTTTGGCTTTCAGTCATTTGATAGTAAACCGTGCAAGTCCATGGAAAACTTCTTAAAGATGTACATACACTCCAATCTGCATCCTCCCTCTTTAGAGAATTGTCTGCAATAACAATGACATTAGAATAGACATGCAATAATACAGACACTAAGAAATAAACACAACATTCATATCTAAGTTGCCATGTATCTGGAACATGGTCTGGAAATGCAACCTGATCTAGTAATATAGCAACTAGGACTGGGTTTAGCAACAGAAACAGTCATTGCTGAACAATCTGGTTGAGGACTCTCAGGAATCTTTTCAGGAATAGGGATATTTAATGGAATGTCCTCTGGAGTTGGAACACTGGATGACTCACTCTGAGATCTAGAGTCTTTATCACAGGCAAGATGCTGCAATACTGGCTCAGACACAAGTGCTAAATGTTTCTGATTCTGCCTAAATTCTACTCCTTGTTCATAGGTTTATAGGTAGGTACTAGGCTATTGGCCCTAGGGCCTATATAAGCCTATCCAAATGGTACCCTGGCTTTTGTCACCCAAGAAAATTATTTTCCTGTGCCCCTGTCAAGCAGAGCTACAGAAGTGATCTCCGGGGTGAATTTCCTATCTCCCATCCAATCATCAAGATTTTTCTTGAAGAGTGCTAATGAGGAGCTTTGTTTGATATAGATAGGTAGTTTGTTCCAGAGTATGGGAAGTCTCTGGGACAGGAATCTATCCCTCCAGCATGTTCTATTTATTGTGGTGACAAGGTTTACGTCCCTAGAACGTGTAGCTCAGAGGGAGTCCACAATGTACAATATCGGCTCTGGACATATACTTTTCATGACTCCAATCCGATCAAAAGCTTTTGATGTTTGCATCCTCACTATCTCCCCTTCTTGCAATGAATTGAGCAGTTTGCTGGATTTCTGGGACAAACGCTTTTTCATGAGTTGAGTTGTCACTGCTTTGTTGTTCTTAACACAGGGAACCAACAAACTGCTACTGATTGGTAGTGTGATTCTGGTTTGTCTCGACAAAAGTCTCTGTGCAGGTGAACCAGGAATATTTCTGAGATTCAGGAGACTCAGAAAAACATCACTATTGTCTAGTTTTGACTCCTCTAATAACTGTTTCACAGTTTGAACTACACGTTCTTCCAAACCATTTGACTGTGGGTACTCAGGACAACTCATAACATGAACAAAGTCCCAGTTTTCAGCAAATGTTAAACTTGGTTGACTTCTTTGAAACAGTCAGCAAAGCCATGGACAAGGGGAAGATGGTGCACACCGCCTACCTTGACCTAGCCAAAGCCTTTGACACTATTCCCCACTTGGGCATAATATACATATATATATATATATATATATATATATATATATATATATATATACTCTCCCAGCTAGGCATCAACCCATATGTCACAAGATGGGTAGCTAACTGGCTCACTGATAGAACCCACTCTTTCAAAGTAGGGTAAGCCACCTCTAGTAGTAGACCCATAACAAATGGCATACCGCAAGGATCGGTCTTGGGGCCTCTTCTGTTTGGGATATACTTTTCTGAGGTGCAAGTTAAAACCAGTGGTCTGTGGCTGACCAAGTTTGCAGATGACTGCAAGCTGGGTGCTGTCTTAAATTCCCCTACTGATGTGAATGTCCTCCAAGAGAGCCTTACCCCAACTAATGACTGGTGCCAGAAGCATGGCCTTAGACTGAATGCCAAGAAATGCATCATTATCCCCTTTGGGGAAAATGTCACCCCCACTAATTATCACATTAATAACAATGTACTAAGCATGCAATCAATCAGTCGTGAGGGACTTGGGCACCCAGGTTGATAGCAACCTGACTTTTGACCACCACGTTGCCTCCATTGTAAAGAAGGCTTTCTACATGGCCCGCCTCATAAATAAGAGTATTTCATCCAAGAACAAGGAGGTCATAACATCCCTGTACTCCTCCCTTATCAGACACATTATCGAGTACAATGCTACCTTCAGCACGTACCTTACCAAGCACATGCAGCAGTTGGAGAGACCACAGAGGTTCCTGACCAGGAAAATCCACGGTCTCAAACACCTATCCTATACTGATAGTCTAAAAGCCCTGTCCCTCTACTCAGTCTCATACAGACTGCTCACAGGTGACCTGTGTCTGGCATACAAGGCCATTTCAGACCCATCCTTGATGGAGTTGCTGCATATCCATAAGACAAACTCCACTTGTGCAACCCACACACAAGGCCTTAACCTGGTCTGTGACATGTCAAGCAGAGTACCTCTATAGCCCTCTTTAAGAGAAACCTGGACGACTGGATGGGAAACAGAAAATATACCCCTGGGATCCCACCCGTGTCCCTGCTGGACAGGGGAAACAGGTGCTGACTTTGAGGGAACATGGGCGAAGTTCTTGGCTAGACTTCTAAGGGCCTCTGGGCCTATAGCCTAGTATCATCCTATGAACTTAAATCTCTTGAACTTCTGGCTTGTAAACTGTGTACCATTGTCAGAAATAACTTTGTGCGGGCTACCATGGACTGCAAAATGATGCTTCAACTTAGTAACAACAGTACTAGATGCTAGATTAGGAAGTAGGTCAATCTTGAACCAGTTTGAATAACAGTCTACTAACACCAAGTAATACTGACCATTCCATTCGGAAATGTCTGTAGCTACTGTCGACCAAGGTAGTTCAGGAATCTGGTTTAGATGAAGTGGTTCTTTCTGTTGATGAGGCTTAGTACTATTACAAACAGAATAAGATTAAAGTACTTTTTCAATATCCTTTGACACAGAAGGCCAAAATACTAGTCCTCTCACCCTTCTTTGGTAGAATTAGTTCCTGGGTGGCCATGATGCAGATGGCAATATACTCTTGTTGCATGGATTTTGGAACAATCACTTTAGGACCTTTTGTGATGATACCATTGTCAACAAAATCTCATCTCTGTAAGGATAATATGGTTGCAGGTTTTGTGGCAAACAAGATTATTTTGATGGCCATCCTCGACTGATAAAGTGGTTGAGCTTCTGAAGAAGTGGATCTGAAGCTGTGTGACCTCTAAGCTCATCAAGATGTGTGGAAGAAAAATTTCTCACTTCCATAACTTCAAAATCAAGTTGCTCATTTTCATGCTGTTCAGTGGTATTTCCGGGTGATCTGGATAAATTATCAGCAAAATAAAGAAGTTTGCCTTTTGTGTAGAAAATCTTGAAATTATAATTTTGCAATTTCAACATCATGTGTTGTAATCTGCCAGGAACTGTATGTATAGGCTTTCTCAAAATAATGACAAGAGGTTGGTGATCAGTTTCGATTTGAATAGGTCAGCCATAAATATAACCATGGAACTTCAAACATGCAAACAAAATGCCAAGCGCTCTTTTTCTATCTGCGCATATTGCATTTCAGTTTGGGTTAGAGGTCTGGATGCACAGGCTACTGGTCTACCCTCTTAAAGAATGGCTGTGCTTAAACCAAATTTCAAAGCATCACAAAAAAGAGTTACTGGTTTGTGAACATCATAATAGCTAAGAGTTGGTGGGTTAGCAATTTTCTGCTTCAGGACACCAAACACTCTTTGGTGGTGTTCTGACTAGGACTGGGATACATCTTTGCATGTCAGCTCTCTCAGTGGTGCTGAAAGTTGGCTCAAGTCTGGAATGAACTTGCCTATTTAAACATGCCAAGAAAATGTTGTAGGGCTTGAACATCATCTGGAGCTGACATCTCAAGAATTGCTGTTTGCTTGGAAGGATCTGGTCATAAACCTGAACTGGTAAACAAATCACCAACATAAGTAACATCTCCTAGCCTGAATTTGCACTACTGAAGATTCAGCTTAAGATTCACTTCACATGCTCTTTACAGAACTTTCTTGAAGTTTCTGTCATGCTCGGCTTCACCATTACCTTGTACAAGAATATCATCTCCTATAATAGCACATGGATACAGAGAAAAAATGTGTTTCATTGCATGCTGGAAGTCTTTGCTGACAGAATTTATCCCAAATGGCATTCTCAAAAATCTGTACCTGCCAAAAGGTGTAATGACAGTGGTTAGCAATGAAGATTTTCATTCAAACAAAATTTGCCAAAATGAACTTTTAGCATCCACAACAGAAAAAACAATGGCATTTGGCATAAGAGCAGTGACATCTTTGACTGTACACATTAGATGATGAGGTTGTTTAGTGCTTTGTTCAAATTTCTTGGATCAATACATATTCTGACATCATCTGAGCTTTTCTTATGAGCTACCACCATGGAAGATGCCCATTCCATTGGTTTATAAACTGGACAAATCACTCCTTGCTGCACCATTCTATCTAGTGCAACTTTGACTCTGTTCTCCATAGCTACTGGAACTTTCTGGGCTGGTCTGACACCTGGGCTGACTTCATGGAGTACACAACGGGGAGTTTGCCTAGTTTGTCTTAAAAAAGATGAGCATAAGTAGAGAAAATAGACTGGGCGAAATTAAAACAGTTGTCTTTTAAGTTTACATGGTGGACTTCCTTATTAAATGAAAGTGGTCACATTTTCAAACTGTCTCTGAGGTCTAATAATGACTATTTAAAATTGCAAGTCATAGCTGTTCATAGGTTCATAGGTTCATACTAGGCTATCTGCCCTAGGGCATTTATAAGCCTAGCCAGAGTGTGTTTGGCTTTCGCCACCCATTTTAAATTAATTTTACTATGCCCTTTTTCAAGGTTAGTATACTGTGCCTCTGTCTAACAGTGACACAGAAGTGATGCCTGGGGTAAACCTACGATCTCCCATCCACTCATCACGATTCCTCTTGAAGAGAGTCAATGAGGGACTCTGCCTAACCTGGACTGGGATTTTATTCCAGAGTGAAGGGAGCCTCTGGGTTATGAATCTGTCCCTCCAGCATGTCCTATTTATTTCAGTGCTGAGGTTCAAGTCTCTCATGCGCGTAGCTCGATGGGATTTGGATTTTCTGAGGTGCAGCATGTCCATTAATTCCGGGTTGGACATGGCTTTATACGTCAGGCACAGACCACGTCTGAGCAGGCGGTATGCCACTGAGTAGAGCTGGAGTTTTTTAACTGGGCAGCATATGGCATCTGTTTGAGCCCTTTGATCCTCTTGGTGAGGTACTTTTGGGGTCTTTCCAGTTGCTGCAGGTGTCTGGTAAGGTACATCCCAAAAGGGGTATTGTATTCAATTATGGGCTTGATGAGGGATGAGTAAAGAGGCACGATGACCTCCCCTGATCTAGATGTGAATCCCTTCATGATTAGGTGGGCTATATAAAATGTTTTTCTAACCACTCTGGCCACGTGGTTGTCAAATGAGAGATTGCTATCAACTTGGGTCCCCAGGTCCCTAATTACTTCTTCTGTACTTAATGGATTACCACCTATGTGGTAATTTGTGGACACTTTGTTTTTGCCAAAGGGGATGACTATACACTTTTTGACATTTAGCTTGAGGCCATGGCTCTGGCACCAGTTGTCTGTTTCTATGAGGCCCTTTTGGAGGATGCTTGTGTCGGCTGGAGAATCGATTATGGCGCCCAGTTTGCAGTCATCTGCGAACTTGGTCAGCCACAGTCCTTCCGTGTTGGCCTGTACCTCCGAGAAATATATACCGAACAAAAGAGGTCCCAGAACTGAGCCTTGTGGGATGCCACTTGTAACTGGTTTGGAGTTTGACATGGCTCCAGCAATTCTAACCATGTGGGTTCTGTCCTTGAGCCAGTTTGCAACCCATCTAGTGACATAGGGGTTTATATTTAAGCTGGTGAGCTTATCTATAATGCTCGAGTGGGGTATTGTATCGAAGGCGTTTGTGAGGTCCAGGTAGGCTGTGTGGACCACCTTCCCCTCGTCAATGGCCTTGGTGACTGTTTCAAAGAAATCGACCAGGTTTAAGAGGCAGGATCTGCCCTTAACAAAGCCGAACTGGGAAGGATCCAGTGTCTGTAGGTCCCCAATATCTTTATTTATGAGGTCCATGATGATCCTTTCCATAGCTTTGCAGACCAAGCTAGTCAGGCTTATGGGGCGATAGTTTCCAGGATCCGTTGAGGCACCACGTTTGTGGAGAGGGACCACTGTTGCTGTACGCCACTCTTTGGGTACATATCCTGTAGTAAGGCTGAGATTGAACAGTAGTTTTATGTTTGGGTTTAGCACTTCTTGGAGTTCATGTAGGATGCAGCCCGGGACACCGTCTGGTCCCATTGATGCTGTGTTTTTTGCTTTGGAGAGGGTGGCTCTTACCTGAGCATCTGTGATGTCAGGGGGGCAGCACTCTGCTGGGATAGATATTTGCCCTTTTGGTGGGGAGGGGGGGGGGAGTTTGCGCTGAACCTGTCAGCTAGGATGTTGGCAATGTCTGTGGGTTTGGTGTATTTTTTGACATTTTGGACTAATTCTGAGCATATCTGGGAATTCCCACCCAGGTTCCTAACATAACTAAAGAAAGCCTTGTGATTATCCTTAGTGTCCTGTGCAATTTTTCTCTCGAAGCTGGCCTTAGACGATTTTCCATAGTTTTTTGCTAATACTGATCAGAGATGCCTTCCCTTTTTGGGATTTTGCTCTATCATGTAGTAGCTTCCTCCTTCTGTTGTATAGTTTGTTTATGGCTGGGGTCCACCAGACAGGACGTCTGCCTTTGGAGGATTGGGTTTTGGTTTTATTTGGGATTGCATGATCCATGCATTCCTGAAGGTGTTCATAGAATGCATTTATAAAGGATTCTGCGGTCTGGGCCATATTTTCCACAGGCCCGGGGGCTTTGAAGGATTCCACCTAGGTTTTGAGGAGTGTGAAATTTGCTTTAGAGAAGTTTTTCACTGTGGTTTTCTGGGCAGGGGGTGGGGTCGGGATGTGAATATCCAGTGAGATTAGTTTATGGTCTGATCTTACCAGTGAGGGATACACTTCTGGTCTGGAGCATAGAGTCCCCATGTTGGTGATGATCAGGTCCAGCATGTTTTCCCCTCTTGTGGGAGTGGTAACAAGTTGTTCCATAGCATTTGAGTTTATAAATTCTAGGAATCTTTGGGCTAGGGGGTTGGAGCTAGAGTAATGCTCCCAGTCTATGTTTGGGTAGTTGAAGTCACCCAATATAATGGTGTTTGGAGAGACCTTCATATTTTCCAGTGTTCTCAGGAAGGCAGAGTGGGGTTCCTGGGTTTGGGAGGGCGGTCTGTAGCAGGCTATAAACTGGAAGGCAGTTTTACCCACTGTTAGTTGCACATGGATAGTCTCTGATGCTTCGTGCTGTGCCATCAACCTGGAGGTGTGGGTATCTTTGACGAATATTGATACTCCCCCTCCTTTTGTGTTTTCTGTTACTGCACAGATATCGATGTTCTCCATGCTAAGGAGAGTTTTGAGTGCGTGCATCTTGAGGTTTAGACTTCTGGCGTTGAGTAGCATTACTCTTAGTTTCTTATCCCTTGTGATACCTATGGAGGTGGGTTTGTCTTTTGAGCCTTGCCTAAAAAAGGCACTATGGGGGTAGCAAGAGCCTTTGCCAATATCCAAAAGCCCAGGGGTGACAGGTGCAAGCCGTCCCTAGCGAAGCATCGTGGCTTGTCGAGCATGTCATCCCAGGCTGACAGGCATTGGATCCCCTTTGAATGACACCAATACTTAAGCCAATTGTTGAAATTGATCATCTTTTCTTCATATTGTGGCATCATTCTTGGTGAGGGTAAGATGCTACTCAAGGTCAGGGTCATACCGGCCTGGGCTACATGCTCAGAGAGCTCCTCTATGTCTCTTTTCATGTAGTCCAGGGAGATACGTCTCAGGTCTTTTACACCAGCATGGACAATGACTGAGTCATATTTGTACTTGCCTTGGAGTGACCCGAGTGCTTGTGTTATGTGGCGGATCCTAGCGCCCGACAGGCAGCTCACCGTGACCTTCTCCTTGTTCAGCCTGGTGAGCGGGACATCAGTGTGCGTGACGATAGAGTCACCTATTACAAGTGTATCAGGTGTGTTGTTTAGCCTTAAGGGCTGTGACTGTTCGGCACACTGGCTTTGTGAGCTATGTGTTGCATGTGTTTTGTTTTGGGGTAGCGGTTGCTTAGGTGTCTGCTTTGGAAGTCTCTGCTGCTTAGGCAGATTTTTATTTAGAGCCTCCGAGTATGTTTTTGTGTGTTTATGTGTTTGGTTTGCTGTCGTGGTAGGTCTATGTGAGACTGGAATTGTAGTGAGTGTGGTTTCCTTCTTCTCCTTACTGGTTACACCAGTACTGAGTTGAGAGAGCTTAGCCTCCAGTTTGGCTATATGGTTGCATCTCTCACGTGTGTTGGAATTTGTTGGGAGGAGGAGAGGGTTGTCTGTGTACATGAGGCAGTGGTAACATTGTCTCAAGATTCCCAGATTCACCAGCTGGACCAGAGAAGAGATTGACAACTGACCTTTGGACATGCTAGAATAGTATTGGGAATTCCTTTATAATTGAAAAAAGGGCCAATGGGGAACAAGGTACTCAAGGGGAGTTTGTGAGGGTGTAGTGCTTTTAATTTTTTAGTGCTGACTTAGTGAGCAAGTGCCAGGTAACTTAAATGCAATATGTTACAGGTAACTTAAATGCAAAAACGACAAACAGTAACTTTTTTTCAAGTGAAACAAGGAAATAAGTACAGTAAGCAATGCAGATATCACTAGGGATCCACAGAAGTGCTGAAAAGCTGCGTTTTAGGTGGAATTAGCGTTTCAGGGAAATAACAAGCAAACAAACAACAAGCATACAAACAAAGTTAGATTCAGCAGGCCTGGATCTAGTCTATGCTACAGCAAACAAGGTGTACCAATTTCAGTAAGAAACAGTTCAAATATGCAGGCACTATAAGCCTTTAACCAGAAATTCCCATCTCAGAAGGGCAGAGTCCAGCCTCTCCTCCCACAAGAGTGCAGACCACGAACCTTCTTAATGTAAAATAACTAGCCTGAAGCCCAGCAGAGTAACCTGAAAGCACTACTGAACCTTCAATTTGAATTTCTTCACCACCATAAGCAACAAGCTTTGCACACTTTGCCAAATCAAGCTTCTCACCAGCAAAATACTCTAGCAAATGTTTCTGCTGACATAACATTGCACTTTGAACCTGTATCAACTCTGAGCTCTATGGGTATTCCATTAATCCGAACAGTACACAATACTTGATTCTTTGCCCACAAATCTACTGCATTGACTGTTTCTTTAAGCACAGACACACCATCAACATAAAAAGTAGGGTCACAGTTTTCTAACTGATCGACTTGTCTCTTTGAATGTTCTCTTTTAATAAAAGAATGAGCCTCTTTTGATTTACAAAAATAATTGGAAATGATCCCACTTTTTACATCTGTGGCATTACTGACCAACAGCTAAACACTTTTCTCTTTTAGACACATGATTACCACCACAATTGTGACACTTGACTATAAGGCTAGGTGAGGGCACATGCTTTGAGTTGCTGACTCACCCTTGTGCTTCAATGGGACTATGCGTGCTCTTGAATTTGTTCGAAAGCCATGGAGTTTGCCAGGGAGTACTGCTGGAGTCACAGTTGCTGCCATGTGCTTGGGCCTGTTTCTTTTAACCATGTGCTGCATACTGTCAACACTAGTTCTAGAAGACACTGGAAGCATGCATTTCTCATTTGTAAGCATATCTGTGTGCTTTTCTGTGAGCTCATATATTTGACAAATCTCTGTGGCCTTATTTAAAGTTAAATCACTGTCATGAAGCAAACTATTTATCACAGCATCATCTTTAATACCGCACATAAGTCTGTCTTTTATCAACTTATCCCTTAAATCACCAAATCTGCATGTTTTAGCTTTACTGAAGTCATACATGCTGCAAAAGTTTCACCAGGCTTTTGATCCCTTGTGTAAAATAAGTGCCTTTCCATTGTAATATTCATTTGGGGGTTACATATTTCTCTAAATTTACATATTAAGCTCTCAAGGTCTTCCCTTGTTTCAGCTGGTACCACTATATGAGTTTCCCCCTTCCTTGTATACACAGCAGGTGCAAACACAAATGAATGTTCTCTTTCTATGGCTTCTAAACCAGCTACATTAAGCAGAATAAATGCCTCTGTATGTGCATCGTAATTTTCTGCAATATTATTATCAAATACAAGTGGTGCTGGTCTAAGAAATCCTTCTGCCATGCCAACAAATTATGTTTAAACACACTGCAAATATGGCCCTTGTAATTATGTATGAACATGCACACACACCAGGTATTTGCAATAATGTTCAAATGCACAATAAACTCCTCAAAAGACTGTAATTTGCAAAATATACTTTTTAATGGCCGTATTTTGCGAAATAACTGTACTGTAATACTGCACAATCTTGTGAACACTTTGTACACTTCACATATTTTGTATAGCTTTAATTAATGTGAAAAAGTAGCACATAATGAAACAAATGCAGCCATTTTCCTTGTTTTATACGTTTTATGCGATACGGACATTATTTCAAACATTTTTGCAACTATTTTGAATATTTTAATCAATATGTTGCAGTTTCAGACATTTTGTTTAATTAGAAATTTGTTTTGAGTGTTCTGAATGTTTTGTTTTATATTCTTTAAGCAAGAAATCATTTAAGCAAGTTTTAGTACCTGGAATTTGTTTCTAACCTGTTTTTGCAAGTAGTATGTACAGTAGGGATGATCCAGTCCTCTATATTCCGCCAACATTAACTGAGTGTTTCTTGGTCTTGATTCTGGATACCACTTCTGACACCATGTCGCTCGTCCTATGTTATAATACAAGACGAACAGGTGGGGTAGTTTGTTTATATTGTTTATTATACAGAAACACATCAGGATGGATAGTAGCAACATAAAATATAAACAAACTGATTAACTGACAGACCATTACATACATGCATGCTTACATCTGCACAGCTGTCTACAAAATGGCAGTCTGGCTCGCACATTTTCAGTATTTATACACATGTGCAAGCCCATGGAAAGCTTCTTAAAGGTATACATACACTCTGATCTACACTCACCTATAATCAGGGCCCTGTTCAGGATTATTATCTCTGGTTCTCAAACATTTGTGTAAGTTACTAACCTATGGCCTGTCTACTTCTTTGGCAAGGGGTATTTATCTGCCATATCAGTATGTCTGCCCACGGATCCTCATCTTCATTTTGTTGCTCAGTCTGTTCTAAAAACAGGATTTTGTGTTCCTAGGTTCATAGGTGTGTACTAGGCTAGTGGCCCTTGAGGCTTTACAAGCCTAGCCCATAGAAGTGCCCTGGCATCGTGCCACCCAACATTAGTTCTCAGTGCCTCTATCAAGTAGAGCCACTGGAGTGATCTCCGGGGTGAACTTTCTATTTCCCATCCACTTATCAAGATTTCTCTTGAAAAAGGCCAGTGAGGTGCTCTGTTTGACACGCATGGGAAGTCTATTCCAGAGCATGGACTGTCTCTGGGTTATGAACCTGTCCCTCCAGCATGTTCTGTTGATTGTCGTAATGAGGATGAGGTCTCTGGAGTGTGTGGTGCGGAGGGATTGGGATTTCTTTAGATGTAACATTTCTAACAGAGCTGGGTCAGACATGGCTTTGTAAGTCAAACAGAGCTCACCTCTTGGTAGACGATATGAGACAGAGAACAAATGGAGTTTTTTGAGTTTGAGTTTTTGAGTTTGGAGGGCAGACATATTCTCTGTCTGATATGTAAGGTCATTTGTTATTCAGGTGACACTTAACTGGGGTCTTTATTTTTTGTTGGGAAAGCTATTCAGGCTGTTTTGATTAATTTTTTTGGTAGCCTAACTAGTTTATTGATCTGACAACTGCAATAGAGTATCTGAGTTGCAATTATTCATGCCAGGTTAACCGATTTGCTTTCCCATGCATATAAGATTATCTGTAGGGAAAAATCCCCCATATTTATACCCTTACTACTTTCACACTGTACCTCAAATTTAGCCATCTATCTCCCCTCATGTCTTTCAGAAATTGAATGGCATAGAGAATAGATTCTCTATGCACTGATCATGTTTTTGCAACTCTGGCGTCATCTTTAGGAAAGCTATACAGCTGTGTAATTCCAAGTATGGGATTGGAGAAGGTCAATCTTGCGCCTTACTATATCTTTTCTTGTTATTCACACCATAGTAAAACATTTCCAGACAGGATTTATTTATTTGACCTTTGTTTACCAGGAAGGTCCAACTGGGATAATATCCCATGTTTAGCAGTGGCCCGGGAAGAAAAGTTCAAGCAAATATTTGAACAGATATAACAAGATGAAAAAGAACATTGTCAGTAGTTAAAGTTTTTACAAGCTGCATTTCATAGAGATGACAATAAAAGCACAGAGTATACTCTTTGGAACAGAGATAACTAGATAAGAAACAGATTGACTATGTTTGGAGAGAAGGAATTAGTAAGAAGTATGCTTTTGGAGAAGGAGGGAAAGACTCGTTCAGCCTGTGGTAGTACAGTAGCAGACCCTGGTCTTATTTAGATAATCGTTTAGTAGTAGTTTGAACTTGGAGAGGTTAGAGATAGAACTAGTGGATAGGAGCGAAGCTAGACAGCAAACAAATATAGTTCGAGTCCAACACAAAGCCCTTCAGAGTTTCAAATATTCCAAGTAATCCAAATAGAACCACCACTTTCGCTGAGTACAGCTTCTTCAGGTCAATTCAAAAAACAAAATCAATTACCTATATATTATGGGACTTGATTTTGTTTTTTGAATTGACCTGAAGAAGCTGTACTCAGCGAAAGCACTTGTCTGTTGAATAAAGAATATATACCACAAGACTTGGTGGTTCTATTTGGATTACTTGGAATATTTGAAACTCTGAAGGGCTTTGTGTTGGACTTGAACTATATTTGTTTGTTGTTCGCTCCTATCCACTTGCTATCAAACTTTGTTTATTTTATTCCTGGATAAGGAGCGTTTATCTGCAAGTGTTCCTCCACGTGTTGAGAGATAGAACTAATTTGCAGAAGGATATAATTCCATTTCTTAGTGACAGAGTACAGGTAATGACTTAGGCCAGAGGATTTGTGGAGTTTATATATGCTAAGACGATGTTCAATAGATCAAAGAAATCTGTTAGGGTGGTAGGAATGGAGAATAGGAGTGAAACAGGGCAGTCATCATCTTTGTGAATGATGATGTGTGGTGATAAGATGTATTTAATATAAGTGGTAAGGCAATTCGAGCTAATTCAAAGCTTTAAGGTCAATACGATGGTGGACGCAGTAACGTTTGTTGGTGGCAGATTTTGCAACCTTATTATCACATGCCTCTAGTTTATTTTTAACTGTAGCCTTAAGGTTGATTACAATGGGTGCATCATATACAGGACAGATGGGAGAAGGTAGGTAGTGGCGAGTGGTTTTGGTGGTGCTGCTAAGGAAATTTTTATGGCTGTAGACCAGGCCTAATGTTTGTTGATTCCATTTTACTTTGAATGTACAGGTCAAATTTAAGGTTATTTAAAATCACTCTAAGAAGGCTTGTATGGAAGACTACTTCAATTTCAGCTTTGTTTAGTGAAAAGATTTTGAAATTCGCTTTATCAGGCGTGTAATTTGGGGATAAATAGCAATAATTTTGTTAAGGTTGAGTAGTAGCTTGGCATTATGGAGCCATTTCTCAACTGAGGAAATATCTTCTTGCATAATATGGAGGAGTTGCGATGGGTTATTAACTGCACATGTAACCGTGGAATCATCAACATATTGTATAAGAGAGGCTGGACCTACTGAGTTGTAGAGGTCATTGAAAAAGAAATTATAGAGGAAGGGAAGAAGACAGCCTTGGAGTACACCAGTTGAGACTTGCAGGTAGGGGGGAGAAAAAATTATTCTGCCATTTCATAGACTGGAGCCTGTCATTTAAATAGCTATTGAACCACAGGAATGAAGAAATGGATAGTTCAAATTGAGACAGTTTGTACATGAAGTTAGGGTGAGAAACAGTATCAAAGGCTTTAGACATGTCAAAGAGTAGGGAGGAAATAAGTTTGCTTGAGTCCCTGTATTTGTTTATAGCGTCAATGAATTATAGGAGGTCAGCAGTTGTACTGTGTGTTGGGCAGAAACCATATTGGGTGGATGTTAAGAGCCATTGTTGTAGGAGTTAGTGGAGGAGTTGCTATTGAATACATCTTTTAAGACTTTTTGAGACAGGTGATAATATTGTAATAGGCCAGAAGTTAAAGATGTCAGCAGAGATGCCAGTTCTATGAAGAAGGATACTATAGGACTTTTTCCATAGTGAGGATACATAGGATTCAGGTACTGATCTAGTGATAAGGACAGACAGTGGGTATGCTATAGCACTGGTAGCTCAGCTATCTTTAGGTATTCGTATGGGCGGTTGTCAGCTGCAATAGAGCAAGGTTTGAGTTTAACTATAAGTTTTTTTTATCTTTGATGTAGAGACAGGTTCAATGTTGAAGTTGCTGGCAATGGATGTAGAGAGTGAATAAGGATAATGTGAGGAAGTGGTGGTGTTTATGATGTGATGTATGGAGAATGTTGGTCTAATCTGTTGATTGCAGAACTACTATGCTTGGATGCTATTGTGGGGATGGTAGATGCAATGGATGCGGGTGAAGAGTTTTTTTGTTAGGGAGGCAATGCTTTCTATGAAGTAGGTGTTGAATAAGGTACCAATTTATAATGGAGCTCTTATGATAAGGGTTGGGTTCCTTATTTAAGCCTGGATGTAAAAGGCTATGTATTGTACAGAATTTTTGGGGTCATTTTTGTGTTGAAGTTGTAGGTGGCTATAATATTGTTTTTTACTCAGATTTTGTAATTTCTCTATAAAGTTGTAGGTTACATGGAGTTTTTAGCTTAAGACACTCTTTTCAAGCTTTGTAGTGTTTGTCTGGGTAGTGGGCCAAGATATATTGTTAATTTGCACTACTTTTTGCAGTGGTGGGTGTGGCTGGGTATTTAAGAATAAGTTATTAAAAATACTGACTGCCTCACTGAGTGGGAAAGTTTATAGGATGAACCAGTTAAAAGTTTTCAATGTATTGATGGAGCAGTGTTTATTAAATTAAGAAATATTTTGGTATGTTTTAAGGTGGTGAGTGTTAGGCTGGTTGGTGATATTTCTATGGGTATAGGCTGGAAAGTGGTCACTCACTGAGTTTGGTTAGGTTTTAAATTTAATAGGGTCAGAAACCAATATCCAGTCTAGCATTGCACATTTACTGTTGGTATTATTGAATCTAGTGGGTGTTTTGATAAACTGTGTGGAACCATAAATATTTATACTAGCTGATGTAAACTCTTTTGTAAGGTTTTGCCAGTCTTTATTTTCATCTCCTAGTATGATTTTTTTTCATAAGGTATATTATTAGTTGTCCAAGAGAGAGGATTACTTCTAAAGTTAGTATGTTATTTACATGAGGGATATAGACTGTAACAAAACATGTTTCCAAGACAATAAGAACATCCTTTTGTGTTGCTCAACATATAAGCAAGGACATGGCATCTAGATCCAGAGAGGTTATCGTATCACTGTAGTCAGCCCTAATCAGACCCATTGTAGAAAACAATGCCCCCTTATAGGTTCTCAGGTAAGTACTAGGCTATCTGCCTTTGATGGCCATTTTAAGCCTAGATAGTTTCCCTTTTTGTGGTCAAAATAACCCCTCTCATTGGTATCTTGGTTATAGATTGGACTTTATGGCCTCAGCCATCCCATGCTTGAGAATTATATATTATCCCTAATGTAAATAAATAGGATCATACTATAGATAATTTGAGGAGCCCCATTCATGCAATAAATCATTTCACAGCTGACTCTGTCCAATGCCCCTAGAGGGGGCAGTCCTCGGGTACATTTTCTGTTTCCCATCCATAGATCAAAGCTGCACTTGAAAACGAAGAAGGATGGACTTTGTTTATGTGAATGGGGTATGTACCTGACCAGACACATGCAGCAACTGGAACGTCCATAAAGGTTCCTTACAAAAAGAATACAAGGAGGTAAGACAATGCCTTGTGCTATTCACCTCAAAGCTGTCTCTTTACTTGGTATCATACAGAGTTCTGTGAGGTAATATTTGCCTGGCATTTAAGACATTCCTGTTTGATGAACCTTTTGCACATCTGCAAAACAAATGGTATCAAAACATCTAGATTAAAAGACCTAAATTTTGCTTGCAACACAAACAGGACATGTTGGAGAGAGATGTTTCTCAGTGAATTCTCATTCTCTGGAACAGAGTCTCCAGTCATGTGAAGCAGAGTTCTTCCCTATCTCTAATTAAGCACAGCTTGGTCCAATGGATGGGTAATAGGAAATTCACCTCTGGTCTGGTGCATATGTGTCTGATGGACAGAGGCAGTCAGTAAATCACCCCCATAGTTTCTGATAGTGGTACTCTCGCAGACTCCCTTAGTGACCATCTCCCTGCCTACATATGCCATTCCCCCTCCACCATCCTCTTTCAACACAGACACATTACCACCTGCAACATTCAAAACTTCAACCCCCTAATATTCTCTAATACCTTAAAACAGATAGACTGGAACCCTCTAAAGTCCCTCCCTTTAGATGCTGCAGTCTCACATTTCAATAGAATTTTCACTGATATACTTAACCACTTCACCCCCAGTAGAACCAAAAGACTCAGATCCAAAACAGCACCCTGGCTAACTAAAGACACAAAACTACTTATGCATCACTGAGATAAAATCTGGAAATAATACCAAAGATGCAAAACTCCCAACTCTCTTGCCGAATACAAGCAACTGCAAAATCAAGTAAAAAAACAAATAGCCACTGACCGCAAATCCTACTACCTTAAACTTCAAAATAATCATAAAACCAACCCCAGAAAATTTTGGAATAGTATTTCATAAATATTATCCCCAGGCAAAAAAGAGAACCCTTGCCCTGACCCAGACACACCAGACCTCCACCTAGCTACCCAATTTAACTCCTTTTTCATTGAATCCATAGGCAAACTCACCTCTTCTTTCCCTAACAACATCCCCCCAACTTAACTGATAACAAAAACTTAACATCCATGAACACTAAGTCCTCCCCTTTTACTCTCAAATCCATTCCTACCCACACTATAAAAAAGCTCCTAGAAAAGTTAAAACCTTGCTCTAATGCCCCAGATAACATTCCATCCAAATTTCTCCAACTAGCTGCTAATGGCATAGCCCTTCCAATCAGCATCCTAATTAATCGCTCCATTGAGGAGTCCTATGTACCATACCTCTGGAAAAAAGCTTTCATCATCCCCCTCCATAAAGGAGGTACAAACTGTTCAATCTCCAACTTTTGCCCTATTGCTATCCTATCCCCTATATCTAAGATACTCGAAAAATGTATTCACCTCCAACTATTACCCTACCTATTGGACAACCAACTCCTAACTCCTACCCAACACGGGTTTATACCAGGACATAGCACCACCACTACCCTTCTTTCCTTCCTCGAAATCATTAACTCTGCTCGTGACTCTGGGAACATATTTTCTACGCTCCTTCACGACTTATATAAAGCTTTCAGACACTGTCTCTCATGTGCTTCTACTTTCTAAACTCTCCCATCATCTATCAAATGGTTCTCCAGCTATCTCTCAGCCAGGGAACAAGCTGTAAAATGGAACTACTGCACTTCCTCTTTCCTTCACACCACAACAGGTGTACCCCAAGGCTCTATTTTGGATCCTTTACTATTTAACATTTTCATCAATGATTTCCACCAAAAGATCCCCAATGCTAAACTGGTGCAATACACAGATGACTCCACTATCATCTGCTCAACCAAAACTCTGCCTTTACTAATAAACCTTACGCAAGAAGCCTTCTCTTACACTGAGTCCTGGATGCTTGACAATCACCTAGCCCTAAATGCCACCAAATCTAAAATAATGATAGTTACCCCTTCTAGACATATTGCTGCTGACAAAGCATCCTTCTCTATACTTAGCCTAAACAAAACAACTATTGAAATAGTTCCCCATACAAAACATCTAGGCATTCTTATCGATGACCAGCTAAAATTTGATATCCACCTATAAACCAATATTAAAAAGACTCATCAAAAACTTGGTATGCTTTATTGGCACAGGTGCTACCTTTCTCTTTCTTCTAAAACAACTCCTATCTACCACCTACCTCCTATCCTCCCTTTTGTATGGAGCTCCGCTACTCTCTAACCTCCAATCATCTCTAAAATCTAAACTTTCCTCATGTTATAACAACATTTCAAAGTTTGCCACAGGATCCAAATCCTCTACTCACCATTGCAACTCCCTGCATGCTCTAAATTGATTGGAACTCCCAAGCTACCTAAATTTCATTCAACTAACTACAGCACACAAGTTAATTTTCAAACCTTCTAACTGTCCATCACTCTCCTCTTCCCTAAAACTTCACCAGTCACATAGAACACTTACATCCAGAAATCAGAAACTCTTAGAACTTTACAAGCCTTTACACGCACCAGGGCAACTTCTACTATCATTCTCCCTTGCCAGATTATGGAACTCTCTTCACCCTTACATTAGAACTACCCCTACCCTACCATCCTTTAAAACCCTAATCCACTCTCACCTCTACTCCCTCTGGGAGTGCTCCTGTACCCATCCGACCTGATTCATGATACCTGTCCCTATTCTATTCTACTCTAATCTCTGCCACTGATTCAATTCATCTCTCTAAAATTCCTTTGCCTAAATACATGTAGTGTATTAAATGAACATAAATTTATTGTTTTTGCTAATATCTTATAAGTGATTGACTCAGCTCATATATTTCAAGATATGTAAAATCTTGCCTTACTGTATATTGAATGTTAAACTGTTGTTCTCATATGCTGTACTAATACATTGTATATTGTATATTGTCTTTCTGTCTGGAGCTTTTCTCCTCGGGCTTCCATTGAAAATGGGCTACCTTGGCCCAATGGACTTTCCCGGTTAACAAACTGAAATAAATAAAATAAATATAAATTAAATTTGTTGGTCATGTTTGGGTTTCACGGCTAGGGTTATAAGTGTCCTAGAGGTCATTAGCCTAGTATACCCCTATGAACACAGTGTTTTTTGCTCTGGCAATAATACAAGTATTTCAGCATTTTGGAATTTTTGGATGTTGTGTGAATAAGGAGAGAGTTTGTAAGAAATTGAATAAATTAAAGCTTCTCCTGCTTTCTCATGGGGCTTATCAGCTCTAATAATACTATAGCTTGAAATGAGTAGTTCAGAATCTTTAATGCTAGGCTTAAGCCAGGTTTCTGTGATGCCAAGAATATCTGGGTTGTACTAGGCACATTCTAATAGAGCCTTGTTTTCTTTGATGGCATATTAGAAAACAGTGGACACTAGAAGCATTCTAGAGGCAACGTCTTGGTCCTCTGCACATAATTTATAAAGCATTATGATTCCTTTTCCAGGTCCAGGACTTGCTTTGTTAGGGCCATTGTCCAGGGACTCTTGGATCATTATCCTTCCTCCCCCTCCTTGGCTGAATAAGCTTTGGTAATCAACCCAAATAGCCAAAGGTTACTGCAGCAGTAAGAATGATGAACATAGTACACTTGTGTGTTACACTTACAAAAACAGACCTTCAAATTCCTCTCTGCTGCAGTAACATTAACCACCCTTCATCCCCCGTCCACAGTTAATTGTTGAGATAAAATGTCATTTAGCTTTTTGGGTGTCAGGATAACTAAGTTTTCTCTTTTAGTTTGGGCAAGAAAGTCCTGAAGTTGTCTCCACTCCAAGGGGTTAGCCAGTCAGCAGTCAGACTGTAGGTGTTAGAGGGAGCCAGCCCTTTTTAAAGACTGCTTGGTTGTATCATGGGCAGGTGGGCAGGTGGGCAGGATACAACTCAACAAGCCAAAGGCTACTACAGCATTGAGGAATTCCTCAAGCCTACTGCTATGGTAAGTGTAACTTACACAACTGTACTCTCTGTTACACTGTCCAAAGCTCTTGCTGAATATTCACTTCTATGCATTGCACCCATTTCTAACATGTTGTCACATAACCGCAAGTACTGTGAAAAGGTAGGTTGTGGCTGATGACACACTAGTAGTGTGTCACATGGCAGATCCTGAAACTTTTCAAGTCTGGGATTAGAAGCACATTTCTTGATTCTGTGAGACAGTTTCAAAGGTGGTCTCCATAAGGCTCTGTAAAGTTATGTGATGTTTCTTCCACGGCCATCAAGGTGGACTTCATCTGACTGATAGTTCAGATACGTTTTGTACATCTTACATTAGTATCTTCATATTTGTGCAAATTCACTGAAAAGAACAGCACAGCATTATCTCCTTTTGCTTTTTAGGCTTTCTGTTCTAGTTCTGTTGCACACACCACTTGTAACTTGCTGTAATACAGGTGATGGTGAGAATGGCATGAACTTCAGCTTTGTTGCCAATTATATGAAACAGCTATACTACAAGTTTTTTTTACAGAGGATTATGAGCAAGTCTCTGATGATAACCAGTTTCTTGTGTGTCTAATAAGATGAGATTAGAGGATTAAGGCTATGAACTGTTAACAAGCTACTTCATTTGATGAAGGGTTTGATTCCCTCAACCTTCATTTGCTAACTTTTTGACCTTGAGCAAGTCACTTAACCAGACAGTGCCCTTGGGGCAATTAGGACATTATGATAGGCTCCTCATTGGTCTACTGGACTGCATGCCTAGTAACTATGAACTGTGAGCTTGCTTTTAAAACAAACTAGAAAGGTGAACTTCTTAACATTCACTTCAAGAATAAAAAAATGGTTTTGACCAGAGTCCTGATCATAATGTTTCATAGTACATGGGGGCTTTAGTTGCTCATATGTGATATTACCCATTAAACAAAAATAAATAACACATTAAAAAGGCTGTGCTGTAGCAGTGTACTGCACTTTTAATGTGTCTGGTTGAACAGTGGTGCAGTTTGCTTCTGACTGCTACTTGTGTAATGGTGTGAGGTATATAACAACTCTGAATGTTGACAGTTGAATACAGGGCACTTCTGATTGCTATTTGTATGACAGTGGAAGGATTTTTAACAGCTGTTGAAGCAGTGGAGAGAAGAAAAGTGCACTACCCTTCTGACTGCAAGTCATGTGACAAAGTGATGCACACTACAGCTTTTGCAGAGGTAGTGTGAGCTCTAGTGAGGGTCCCTGGTGACTGCCATCTGCATGGTGTTGCAAGGTTCACTTAAGTATGTCAGTATAACAATCTTATTAATGTAAGGTTCTTACATATGAATGCTGCTGTAATAAAGCTATTTTTGTCTTGTGAAGTTTAAACAAGAGTGCTGTATTTATTACATAGTGTGTTGTGATCAAGTTGCTGAACATAACAAGCATGTTGTTCTTTATAAATTGTTTTAATTACACGTCATCTCAAGAGAAAACCCTGAAAAATAAAATTTAAAATAATTTTCAAACAGCAATGTGCTTGCTGTGCTCCTGTGTTTGACCATACTGATTAAAGTACTTGTTTCTGTTTTAATTAAAATAAAAGTTTTATTTCATTAAAGACTGGGAATGATAATTTACCAAAAATTATCAAACATAATCCAGTAAGTGGAAACCAGTAAGTGCATTGATAAGACTTATTGCTTTCTGGTTGGGATTTACATATTAGAGATTTTCATTTGTTGATGTCTTTATTTCATAGAAACTGAGCAAAATATGGATACATATGTTGTTGTTGTTTGTCTTTTGGGCTTTTCCCAGTTGGGAGTCGCCACAGCAGAACTCCGGTTCGCTAATGATTGGCAGTTGGTTTTTATGGTGTCCAACCTTCAACGAAGGCATGCCCATTCAACGCATGTCTTTCGAACGCCCACTCGACCGTGGGGAGGACATGCAGACTCCACACAAAAGGCACTCCCAACCCAAGTCGAGAATCGAACGGGAGAACCTCTTGCTGTGAGGCAACAACGCTACCACTGCACCACCGCGGAATAAAAATATGGATACATATAAGGCACCAAAGGAAGTCTTTTAAGCTTTTCTAATGCACTTTCCTACTTAACTCATTTGGTTTATTTAATTTTAAAATATGTTTGGTGAAGTACCTGGCAGATCACATATTCTTTCTACTCCATCTTAAGTTTCTGATGCTTTTTTTTTTTTGTGGCGGGGATTTACTGATTGATATGACTGTGGAATGTATATTAATTACTAGGTAATAACCATAATACTATAGATGGTAAAGACCAGATTGCACATTACATTTTGTTGCTCCATTATCAAAATTCTTAATCTTACCCATCTACCCAAGTGTAGAGAAAAATACTGCATATCAATACAAACTGGAAGGGGCTACTAGCTGCTGCCATGGTCAGTTATTTGCTTAAAACATTGACATTCAGTTTACTTAATGACAGATATTGCCTCCACTTGCTAACAAATTAGTAGCGTGCATTTCTTCATGTTTTTTTAAATAGCAGTCTCAATCTTGACAAACCTCATTTCTCTCTAGCTACCCGTGAAGTTGTTCAACCATTGTAAGAATGATGGAGCAATTTCAGTGGGAGACTTGCAAAATTTCTGAAGTCCAAAAAAAGGTGGTATGCCCTTTTGCCAATGGATTCTTCCAGGCCTTCAGCAGTCCCCCCATGTTAGAAGCCCTTCTTGATGCATTTACTGCTGCTTCTCAGGCTCCTGAGTCTCAGCCTCCTTCACCTAAGAAACCTGATAGGCTTTACAAGATGCCTGAGGCTCAAACATTTTTATATAAAAATCTCTCCTCTGACCCTGCAGTCATTTCTCTTTCTGCTGATAAACCTTCCAAATTACTGCCTTCTTCCAAGTTACCCCTTCTAATAAGAACAGTACGAATATGGATGGGTATGGAAAAAATGTTATACCTTGGCCACCTTGGCTTTCAGAGCCATAAACTACCAGACCCATTTGACCAGGTATGTGCTGGATGTTTTGTCTAAACCTGGTGGTGTTTTGACTGACATGACTGAGTCTGAAGCTAAGACTTATGTTATTTCTTTGAGTTCTGCTTCCCATCTGAATTGTTATTCTATTAAATGTAGTTATAATGCTGCTGATGCATCTTCTAATGCTATTTACTTCTTCCTGATGATATACAAGTCAAGTTGTTGGATTTTACCTTGTACTCACAGACTCTGTTTGGTACTGCAACTGCAGAGCTTTTAAAAATCTTATAAAACGCAAGGAAGGTTATGCAGGCCCTCAAACAGATTTTAATTTTCCCTATCCCTAAGTTTCAAAGGAATTATCCTCCCAAGTCTTCATTTGTGTGTAGACAGCAAAAGTCTGCCTTAAGGGCAAAGAAATCTTCAAAAAGGGTGTTTTTAGACAAACCCATTCAGGATTCTGGGGGACAAAAGCCCTCTCTTCATGACAAATCTGTTTCTATTTGACATTTATCCTTCCCTGCCCCTTGGTCCTTTTCCTCTCTCCCTCCAGGTTAATCTATCCTACCTTCTTTGGCAGCACATCACCACATATTCCTGGGGTCTTTCCATAGTACAAAAAGGTTGCTTCATGGTCTGGAGATCCCTTCTATTTTTTTTCAGGAATTCCTCAGTCTACACTTTGCAAACTTCCCATGCTGGTCCAATTCTTCAGGACCTTTTGGTTCAGGGAACTATTCATCCTGTTTCTTCTTTCCAGAGAGGCACATGGTTTTATTCCTGGATATTTGTTACTCCAAGTAAGGAGGGCTCGTCGAGGCCTTTTCTGGATCTTTCCTTTCTAAACACTGTTCAGGATCCCCTCTTTCAAAATGTTCCATCTCCAGTCCCTGTTCCCCTTACATCCTCCTCAGGCCTATCTGCTGTTGCTAGACCTGAAGGATGCTTATAAGTCCTATTCACTCTGTCTTCTGGAAATGTTTATAGTTCTCTGTTTCTTTTGGTCTTTCTATTACTCTGAGAGTCTTTACCAAATGTCTGGCTCTGGTCATAGTTTACTACAGACTACATGGTCTCCAGATTTTTCCTTATCTGATAAACAATCTCATTCAAGCTCCATTAGAGCAGCTGCTTCTTCAGAATCTCAACTTTACTATACTTCTGCTAAAAGTGTAGGGTTCAACCTCAATTTCAAAAAATTTGTTTTGACTCCTTCAAGAATCAAGTTTTCCTGGGATACAGGATTTGGACCTTCCCTATAATAGCTTTTGTTCCTCCTCCTCTTACCAAGGTCTCCTTCTTGACAGCTTTCTTATAGCCTCTTCTTCCTTTATAAGTGGTGTCTGCAAGAGAGTTCCTGTGGGCTCTGGGTTACATAGTTTCCACCATTCCTATTGTTCCTTTGACTAGACTACACATGAGGAAGCTTCAGTGACATCTAAAGATAATCTGGCTTCAACTTTATCATCCGCTAGAGTTTCCCATTCCCCTCTTGCCTTGTCTCAAATAAGAATTTCTGTGATGGATTCATGGATTCATCAGATATGTTTGAATTCAGGCCTACCTTTTCAAACTCTTTCCCCAACTCATGAACCGTATCCAGCTGCTGCAGATCTGGGATGGGGAGCTTTTCCAGCAATATCAAGGTCCAGGGAGTGTGACATCCCCAACAACTAGAGAACCACACCGACATTAAAGAAACAAGGGCTTTGCTTTTGGCTCTTCAAGACTTGTATTTCCAATGGGTTCTAGGTCCACTGTGGATTTACACAGACAAACTGACTGTCATGTTGTACATGAACAAGAGGGCACAATGTCACACTTTCTTTGCAGACTAGTTTTTCTTGTTTGGGAATTTGCTATCTATCATCATCTGATCAATTCCCACAGAGTACTATCTTGTCGCGGGCAACCTGAGCAAGTCAAGGGTAGACCCTCATGAATGGATGCTTCATATAGAGGTCTTCCTGGATATTATCATTAGTGGGGTATCCTCAAAGCAGATCTGTTTGCTTCCCCTCTGAACAGGCAACTTCCCAGATTCTATTCCAGGGTGTCATGTCCTCTGTTTTGGAAAGTGGACACCATCCCTTTTTCTTGGAAAGGGATATTTCTGTATGCTTATCCCCTTCTTATTCTGCTGCCTAATGTCTTGCACAACATCATGTGGGACAGACCCACAATCTTGTTGGTTACTGTCTTTTGGCCCAGGTTCTGCAGGCTGGAGAATGCACTACTAGAAAATCCTATGTTGCAAAATAGAAGAGATTTTTCTCACTGGTGCCACAGGCATGTAATGGGCCCCTGTTAGTGGGTATTCCTACTGCTCACTCTTATCTGTGTGAGTTGCTTTTGAACCTATGGTTCTGCCAAGTGGGGCTCTGAACTTCAGGCCTTTATGGCAGTCCCCCCTTTTTCATAGAGATAGAGTTTCTCTTTGCACCAATCCTTCTTTTATGTCCAAGGCGGTCAATACTTGCCCTTAATTCAGGCCATTGACTTTCTTTTTTTTCCCCCTCCCCTCAGAATTCTGGTAAGAGGATTCTACACACTTCAGACTTGCATAGCAGCTCAGATATTATCTGGACAAAACTAAAGATGTTAGAAAATCTGAGCAGCAGTTTGTTTCTTTTCATGCCAAGAAAATGGGTCTGGCTGTTTCTAAGCAAACTATCTCCTCATGGATTTCTAAAGCAATTATTTTTGTTATTTTTTTCATTGAAAGCAGCTTTCCTGTCTGTTTCATGCTTATTCTACCACTGTAGTTGTCTCTTCTAGTGCATTTTTCAAGCATCTGGATGCTAAATTAATTTTGGAAGCTGCTACTTGGTCTACTGTCAGCATGACAAGTTGGATGAATTTTCTAGGGCCAGAGCTAATTCTTCCAGGGCCATCCTTCATTCTTTTAGAGAGTTCTTCAGTTACTTCCTCCTCCTATCCTTTACAGTAGGTTTTTGTACTCTCCATGTAGTACGGAATTCTGCAACAGTAATTAGGAAGAAAGTAGTAAAGTTGTGTAAAAACATACCATAACAGACGATCTCCTACTTTTCACTGTTGCAGTATTCTGTCCCTCCCTCCTTCCCCCTTCTTAGTTTCTGTTTTTTTTACTCTCTGGCCAAGGGGTCCTTCATTTTCCCCTTTCTGAATGCACATGCTCTTCCTTTTGTTTCTCTTGGGTTGCTCTGGTTCTTCTTGGGGAATTCAATTCTGAGGATTAGGTTTCCGTATGTCACTTATATACCTTACATCCTGGATGTATGGAAAAAAAGAAAGTCGCACTACCAAAGGCAAACCAATCAATGTAAAAAGCAGGCAAAAGAACAAGTCTGCCACCAAAGCTGATGTAGACTAAAACGAAGCAAAACTTTATTAAAGTAATTAAAACTCTGGCTTGGAATGAATTTGTAGATGAAACATTCCTCATACTTTCATAAGTCAGAATAAACTTTAACGTATTAGCCTGACTATTGAAAATTCTAAAAATTAAAGTTGCAGAAGCATACATTGTTCTCTTAAACTTATCAGTTGTTTTATCATCTTTCTACTATAGCTGCTGGGTCATGTCTGTGATGAGTGTATAGAAACTTGAAAGGATGAGGAACTTTGTACATTCTATCTGCTTTCTTAGGTGCAACAGGCTGCCAGTTGAAGGAAGCCACAGGCAGTGACAAACACATCCTCCAATGCTGGCGGAACCTGGAGGAATGGGTGAAGTTTCTGGGAACTCTAGTTGTGACAGCTGACAGTATTTTTGGAGGAACTGAGAAACCTCAGTGTTCTCCCACTGAAAACACTTGCACATTCTGTAAATAGTCTCATCAAAACAGACTCACACACAGGGAAATCTGCATACCATGCACTTCTCAGAGTCTGAATCAGAAATCCGTCTAGAAGAACCTGTATCTGTTCCATCACCTTCCTCTACAGATTCATTTTCTTTAATATATTCATGAAAAAAAAGTCTTTTTTTTCTTTCTTTTTCCCAGAAACCACCATATAAGAAGAGCCAGTAGCCTGTAGAAGAGTCTGAGTCAGACCTAATACACAACTCTTGCCCAGTGAAACTGGTGCAGAAGTTAAATGTTTAGTCTTCTGTTTCTTTTTTACAGGAATGTTGGGGGCAAAATGTTTATTAATGGCAACAGCAGCTTCTCCAGGGAAGGACATAACATTCTGGCTAAGCAGGGCCAACTTTCCTGCCCCTTTTCCCAAGTCCAACAGAGTGTCTGTCCCTTGTTCACTGAGTGGACCCCAACAGCTACAGAGGATGTGGCTACCCTCCCCATCCATAGTGACTGTATCAACAGCACCAGAGAGATCTGGGAAAAAAGATTGGTGGTGTGAGGAATTAGCTTTGGCCACTGCAGTGTCACCCACCTTCAGCTGAGGCAAACTGCTAGCCTGTTGTGATGGCAAAAACTGTTTAGTTACCTTTTGTTTTGTGGCTAGAAGAATCAGCTGTGAGACTGGTAATTTGTTACATGGTCAGACCTGGTAGTTTGTTACATGGTCAGACCAAGAATGGTTATTCATTCCTGAGGAAGTTAAGCAGCAAAAGCCAGTAAAATATAAAAAGTATTTAAATAACTCTATTTTCAAAAGACACTAAACCTTACTCAGAAATACTTTACCAGACCCAAAAGTAATTTAAACCTAATTTGTCCACAGCAAAAAAGTACTTTTAGAATGTTTTAAACAACTTTTAAACTATCAAACAGAAGTGCGTTCCCATTTAAAGGTACAGTAAAGTCACATGACTAAATGCTTAAAGCTACACAAAACCTACCAAGGACATTTAACAAAGGTAGCCACAGAACGTGAAAGTATGTACTTTTTTAAATAGGACAGATGTTGAAAGATGCTCGATTCTGAAAGAGGAAAGAGGTTTAGAAAGAAGTCTGAAAAGGCTGAATATAATCTAAAATACACTGAAGTAAAGAAATAGTTGAAAAAATTATAGAACTGAGTAAAAATCCACATCTGTTCACGATGGAGGTAAATGAGATCATAGGTTGGTACTAGGCTATCGGCCCTAGGGCCTATACAAGCCTAGCCATAACAATTCCCTGGCTATTTCTTCTGACACTATTTACTTCCCTGGACCCTGTCTAGCAAGGTGACTGACTTGATCTCCAGGGTGAATTTTCTTTCTCCCATCCAATCGTCAAGGTTCTTTTTGAAGAGGGCCAAAGAGGCACTCTATTTGACATGTATGGGCAGTTTATTCCAGAGTCTGGGGAGTCTCTGGGTCAGGAACCTATCCCTACAGCATGTTTTGTTTATTGTGATGACAATATTTAGATCCCTGGAGCATGTGGCTCTGAGGGATTGGGATTTCTTTAAGTGTAGCATGTCCAACAGCTCTGGGTTTGACACGGCCTTGTATGTTAAGGCGAGATCGCCTCTGAGTAGACGATATGCGACAGAGTATACCTGGAGTTTTTTAAGGCGGCCAGCATAGGGCATCTGCTTTAGGCCTGTGATTCTTTTAGTGAGGTATTTCTGAGGGCTTTCCAGTTGTTGCAGATGTCTTGACAGGTACATACCAAATGGGCGTTGTATTCTATAATGGGTCTAATGAGGGATGAGTACAGTGGGACAATGACCTCCTTTTTTTCTGAATGAAAAGCCCTTAGTGATGAGGTGTGCCACATAGAAGGATTTCCTGACTGCTGTAGCGATGTGGTTATCGAAGGTGAGACCACTGTCCACCTGTGTCCCTAAGTCTCTTATCACACTTTTGGTGTTTAGTGTACTGCCACCTATGTGGTAATTCACGGGTACATGTTTTTCCCCAAAGGGGATAACTATACATTTTTTGGCATTGAGCTTGAGCCCATGACTCTGGCACCAAGCATCTGTTTCTGTAAGGCCCTTTTGTAGAATAGCCACATCACTTGGGGATTCAAGAATGGCTCCCAGTTTTCAGTCATCTGCGAACTTTGTTAGCCAGAGTCCCTTAGTGTTGGCATGTACTTCAGAGAAGTAGATGCCAAACAAAAGCGGTCCTAGAACTGAACCCTGAAGTACTCCACTTGCCACTTGTCTGGAGTGGGATTTGGAGTCAGCTACTTTTACAGTGAGGGTTCTGTCAGTAAGCCAGTTGGCAACCCATTGAGTGACGTAGGGGTTAATGCCCAGCATAGTAAGTTTATCTATGATTCCAGAGTGGGAGATGGTGTCAAAGGCCTTGGTGAGGTCCAGATAGGCTGTGTGGACCACCTTTCCCTCGTCCACGGCTCTGGAGACTGATTCGAAGAAGTCAGTCAGGTTCAGGAGACAAGATCGGCCCTTCACAAACCCAAACTGTGTGGTGTCCAGTGTTTGAAGCTTGCCAATGTCTTTGTTTATACGTTCCATGATAATACGTTTCATGGCCTTGCAGATCAGGCTTGTTAGACTGATGGGGCGGTAGTTCCCGAGATCCAAGGTGGATCCCCCCTTGTGGAGTGGGATAACTGTAGCTGTGCACCACTCAGTGGGCATGAAGCCTGAGGTGAGGGTATGATTAAACATAACACTTAGGTGAGGTGCCAGTTCATTTTGTAGTTCATGTAGTACACAGCCCGGGATGTCATCTGGTCCCATGGATGCTGCATCCTTAGCTTTGGAGAGTGCGGTTTTTACCTATGTGGCTGTTATTACCGGAATTTGGCAATCTTCCGGTATTGAGATGGGCCATTTAGGGGGTGAGAGGGGGGTGATGTTGGCACTGAATCGATCTGCCAGGATATTGGCAATATCCTTGGGATCAGTATATTTAATGCCATTCTGTTGTAGCTCAGAGCAGATCTGAGCATTGCCATTTAGATTCTTGACATAGTTATAGAATTGTGGTTGTCTTTGGAATCTTTGGCAATTTTATTTTCGTAACTAGCTTTGGAGGATTTTATGAGGGATCTCAGCTTCTTACTGAGGCTGGTAAGGGAGGTTTTGCATCCTGAGATTTTCCTCTTTTCTGCAACAGTTTCTTCCTTTTGTTGTAAAGTTTGTTTATGGCAGGGGACCATCAGATTGGCTTCCTTTTTTTGGAGGACAGCATCTTGGTTCTATTTGGGATGGCACGATTCATGCATGAGTGGATGTGCTCGTACAGTGCCTTAGTGTAGGACTCAGCAGTTGAACTTTCAGTTCCCATCTGCATGGGTGTCATGAAGTTTGTCACTTCTGACTTGAGTAGCATGAAGATGGTTTTGGAGAAGTTTTTTATGGAGGTTTCCTTACTGGGGGGTGAGGGGTGGGATGTGGATGTTAAGGGTGATTAGTTTATGGTCTGACCTGACCAACGAGGGGGTGACTATAGGTGTGGAGCATCGATTTCCCATGTTGGTAATGACCAGGTCTAGGATATTGGGGCCCCTGGTAGAACTATGGATTAGCTAATCCTGGGCATTGGAATTTATGAATTCCAAGAACCGTTGGGCAAAGGTGTTGGTACATGAGTAGTTTTCACAGTTAATGGCAGGGTAGTTGAAATCACCCAGTATTAGGGTGTTTGGTTGTATCTTTATATTTTCCAGTATGTTTAGAAAGGTGTAGTGAGAATCATGGGACATGGTGAGGGATCTGTAGTGAGCTACAATTTGGATTGCAGTCTTACCTAGTGTTAGTTGCACCTGGAGAATTTCAGACACATTGTGTTGGGCAACTAGCCCAGTGGTGTGAATATCCTTGGTGAATATGAACACTCCTCCACCTTTATTGTTTCGATCCTGATTTGGTGGCCGAAAAGTGTGGTAAGAGTTGTAGCCTGGTATCACAGGGGTGCTCTCTGGAGCCTTGAGCCAGAGGCAATCTTGTACATGAGGGCAAGATAGGAAAAGAATCCTTAAAGGGCCTGAGGCTAAAGTACTAGTTTTGCTAGGTCAGATCCGATAAACAGCTCAAGGACCCATCAGTTGGCTCAGATGAACTGAATGATCAGGATCAGTCTGTTTACTTCTACTGGGTCTCTTAGAAGCTGACAATCCCGATAAATGAAAAAAATTAAAACTCTTTTAGGGCAATCCATTTTCAGTTCACAATTTTTTTTTTTTTTTTTTTTTTACTTTTTTAATCCCAATGCTGCTGATTTCAGGTCCCTGTGCTTGCACTCCACCCAATACTCTGCCTCCACAGTTCTCCAGACAGCATTCAGACTCCATAATGTGACCTCAGATTGAGGGTCTCCCTACTGGGACAGCACTCTTGCGTACACAGCTCCAACTCTCCAACGGGGCTCTGGGGGAATATAGCTTGCAAGTATACTGTAGAGTGGATGAACAAAGCAGAACTATAATACTGCAGCTGGTGAAAATTTTTCTCATGGCCTAATACCATGACCTTGTGTTAACATCACTCATCTAATCTGGATGGCAATGGGAGAGCTACACAAGTGCAATATTCACCCCCGATCACAGGGTAGGCACACCTACCCAGTCCTCTCTGCCTCAAAGCTAGCTCCCATGTTCTCTTGAATGCCAGCCTTCTCCAGCTCTCATGGGATCAAGCCCAGCAAAATCAGTCCCCTTAAGGTTAAGCACACCTATCCTTCCTTATTGCTTGATCAGAAACCTGAGCCACTAATTGAGCCTGAACCACTGGGCTGTCACTATGGTTTTATTCCTACACCAGTATGACAGCTTGTTTAATTTAGATGCAAGGTGGGATCTGATACAATAGGTTTTAAGTATAGTCAGTTTAAAGCTAAACTGGATTTTAGCCTAGTACCAGCAGTAAGAAAGGGATTAATTAACAACACAGGTGCCTAGTTATGGTAAGTATATAACTTTTAAATCTGATGTTGTCTCTTTCAATTAATGGGCGATTGTTCCCAGCTGAATTGATCTTGGATGGTCCCCATGGAAGGATATTCCTGAGTACCACCGAACCAAAGGTGAGTCTATTTCAGAAATAATATCCAATTTGTAATGAGTAACAAAAGTATGAGCATTGGACCATGTAGCTGCAGCGCAGCTATCGTCAATAGATGTTCTTAACCAAAAGGCAGATGATGTAGCCATGGATCTGGTTGAATGAGCCTTGGGAGGTTTAGATATCATCATGCCTTTAGAAACCGAACAGCCCAATCTTTTTGTTGAAAAAGAAACAAAATGTTGATATGATTTTCTAATTTGTTTTGTCCTGAGAAGATAAAAGTGTAGGTATCTGTACACATCAATGAGATGCAGCATGTACTCTCCTTTACTCAAAAACTTTGGAAAGAAAACTGATAAGTGAATGGATTAGTTCATATTATTTTCAGAAGTCACTTTAGGTAAAAAGGAAGGGTTATTCCGTAAGGAAACCCTATCCTTATGAAAAATGATGCAAGGAGTTTTTGAAGAAAGAGCCTGGAGTTCAGATATTTCTTTGCAGAAGTAATGGCTACTAAGAAAACTTTTTCCATGACAGAAACTTCAAATCAGATTGAGCTGAAAGTTCAAAAGGTTTCTGTGTTAGACCTCATAGCACAACTGTCAGATCCTAAGGTGTTGATGGATCCTTTATTGCAGGCCTTAGAAGAAAAATACCTTTCAGGAAAGCTTCACATAATTTAGAAGAAGCCAGGGAAAATAGTCCGTTCCCTGAGTGAAAATTGGAAATTGCTGCCAGCTGCAGTTTAACTGTAGAGAAACTGGCTCCTTCTTCAAAAAGAGTTGTCAAAAACTGGAGATTCATAAAGACTGGGTACAGAAAGGGCTCGTTTCCTTATTTAAAGCCCAAAGGGAGAATCATTTCCATTTGCTTTTGTATGCTTTTTGGTAGATTCTTTTTGAGAAGCCAAAATAATGTCATGTACAGGGGAAGAGAGACTCGGATGTCTATTACTGGAAGTGAAAAAAATATGTGGTTAGTTTGAGGGCTGAAATGGTGGGATGCTGGATCCCGGGCAGGTGAGAAAGGAGATCCAGAGTTGGCTCCAGTATCCATGGAGGATAATAAAGGTGAGACTACAGGAAGGGGAACATACTTGATGAAGTCAGAAAGGGGAAATGAGGACTACTGAGCTCTTCAGTCAACTTGCTTTCTGTAAAAAATTGGGGATCAAGGGAAGAGGAGGGTAAGCATAAAGAAGGCCAAGGGGCCAAGCATGGACTAAGGTATCTCTCGGTGACTCCCCCTGAGGGGAGATAAGAGCAAAGTACCTACTGCATTTGTTGTTGAGAGGAGTGGCAAATAGGTCGCAGCAACGTTGGGCCCAATGGCAGAAGATCATCTCCTTCACAGATTGATTGAGAGACCACTCATGAGGCATCAAAGTATATCGGCTTAGTTTATCCGCTAACACATTGGTATTCCCTGGAATGTGGGTAGCAGTTAGAAAGTGGTTTGATGAAATCACCCATACTCTCATGACCTCTCTACAAAGGGAATAAGATTGAGTTCCTCCTTGTTTGTTGATGTACCAGACAACAAATATGTTGTTAGTCTAAACTGCAATAGTCCCTAAGGGGAGAGCATCTTGAAATGCCTACATAGGTAATAGGACTGCTCTCATCTCTAGAGCACTGATATGCAACTTGGTCTCTTGGGGACACCACATGTATTGGAAGAAGAAATGCCCCCCTACCCGAGTTGAGAAGCACCAGTTGTCACTGTGGCCATCGGGGATGTTTGAATAAAAGGTCTGCCTAGATGAAGCTCATCCAATTGTATCCACCAGTGGATGTGTTGTTTGCAAACTGGGGTGAATTTGACTGGAAAGGATAAGGGCTGATATAGAATGGACCACTGTACAGCTAGAGTCCACTGTAGAGGAAATGTGCCAAAGGACATAGTACTATGTCTGCCACCATGGAACCTAGTGCTTGAAGTAATGTCCAGGGCCAAGGCTCCAAGAGGAAGAGATGGATCCAACAAAATCAGAGCCTAACATATTCCCTTGGATCTGATGCCAACACCTGATCTGAGGGTATCAGAGCAGAACTATACAAGGATATAGTCGGAGTACTGGAAGAAGCCTTCCTCAGATCTGACACTGGACCTCTCTGAGATTTTGGATCCTCTTATTCTGAAAACACTGGATACACTGGGGAAGGAGATCAGATGTTTTTGATGTGGTAGGCATACTCACGGATCCAATGGGGAATGGAGCTGCTAAGACTCCATCTGGATCTGAGCTGTGAGAAATTTTCACATCATCCTATCCACATCTGCTTACGATAAGCTTCTGGAGGACCTAGAAGAAGTAGTGGATGGAGGGCCTTGAATGCTTCCTTGGAGTGTGAAGCAATTGAGAAGGCAGTGTAGGTGAAATTGGCTTAATAGTAAATTCTGGAGTAGCACTCCTGTACGAAGGACTTATTCTAACAACAGAAGGAGCCAAAGCCTTAGGATCCAATGACTTCAAATCTGATTGTCAAGTCTTTGGATCCAACAGTGTCGGATCCTAAGTTTTCTGGTTTTTAAAGAGGCTCCGATGAAGACCTGGTGGACTTTGGAGGGGAGCATTTCCTGTGCTCCAGAGGAGCAGACTTACTAATTCCGGAGGGGGTTTGTGCCCCTGAAGAAGATGTAGTAGGGATAAGTCCCATTAGAATAAGTTTACTATGTCTGCTAGGCCTCTTAGGTTAAAGGTGTACAGGTCTTACAGGAAGTGTCCATGTGCCCGGCCGCAAGACATTACACACACTCCTTGTGGATATCCGAATTTGGGATTTTATGCCCACAAGAAGTGCATTTCTTAAAACCTATTGGTTTATCTGACATGTCAAAATCCAGAAAGTGAAAAACAAGAATAAATTACAAAAAATAGACTTTTTTAAAGGAAGGAAAAAGAGGTTAAATTACCAGTGATGGTAAGTTAAAGAAATACCCTGTAGTGAAAAATGTAAACAGATATACCAACAATGGTAACCAAGAATTACTATTTAGTGACAATAGTAGGAAATAAGAATGGGAAAATCCTAATGTCCAGTGATAAATCTAAGAGGGAGGATATATAAAGTAAGCTAACTTTATAGGTTAAGTAACTCACGAAAATATCTCCAATAAACTGAAGAGTGGAACCTGCATCTGTTTGCGATGGCGGCAAATGAGATTTGAGGATGGAATAGAGCATTACAGATACAGGGAGGAGCTCAACAGCTGGATCCAAAGTCTGGAATATGCAGTCGAGTCGGATCCAAGGATCAGATCCAAACCCATTCATTCAGGAAGAATGAAAAGGACATCAGATTCTGTGTAAAAATGGAACAAACAAAAAAAAATAATGCTGCACATTTGTGTTCACGAAGAGAAGACATACCAAAGAAATGCTTGGGAATGCAAATAGCAACGTAGGCAATGTCAGTCTGCACCTAGCACAGTGATGAAGAATAGTGGTGGAAGCTTGCCAGGAATCCGCAGCATCAGTATACAGTGCTAGAAGTGATCTGACTAAGGAGGCTACAACAACAATATACAGTGCTAGAAGTGATCTGACTGAGGAGGCTACAACACAGCTAGTATATAGTGCTAAAAGTGATCTGACTAAGGAGGCTATAACAACAATTTACAGTGCTAGAAGTGATCTGACTGAGGAGGCTACAACACAGCTAGTATATAGTGCTAAAAGTGATCTGATTAAGGAGGCTAAAACAACAATATGCAGTGCTAGAAGTGATCAGACTAAGGAGGCTACAACAACAATATACAGTGCTAAAACAGGTCTGACTAAGGAGGCTACAACAGCAATATCCATTTCTAGAAGTGATTTGACTAAAGAGGCTACAACAGCACCAGTATACATTGCTACATGTGATCTGACTAAGGATGCTACAAAAACTATATACAGTACTAGAAGCGATCTAAGGAAGCTACAACAGCACCAGTATACAGTGCTAGAAGTCATCTGACTAAGGAGGGTATAACAACCATATACAGTGCTAGAAGCGATATGATAAAGGAGGCTACAACAGCATACAGTGCTAGAAGTGATCTAAGGAGGCCACAAAAGCAGAGGTGTGACTAAGGAGGCTGCAACAGCACCAGTATACAGTGCTAGAAATGATCTGACTAAGGAGGCTACAACAACAATATACAGTGCTAGAAGTGATCTGACTAAGGAGGCTACAACAACAATATACAGTGCTAGAAGTGATCTGACTGAGGAGGCTACAACACAGCTAGTATATAGTGCTAAAAGTGATCTGACTAAGGAGGCTATAACAACAATTTACAGTGCTAGAAGTGATCTGACTGAGGAGGCTACAACACAGCTAGTATATAGTGCTAAAAGTGATCTGATTAAGGAGGCTAAAACAACAATATGCAGTGCTAGAAGTGATCAGACTAAGGAGGCTACAACAACAATATACAGTGCTAAAACAGGTCTGACTAAGGAGGCTACAACAGCAATATCCATTTCTAGAAGTGATTTGACTAAAGAGGCTACAACAGCACCAGTATACATTGCTACATGTGATCTGACTAAGGATGCTACAAAAACTATATACAGTACTAGAAGTGATCTAAGGAAGCTACAACAGCACCAGTATACAGTGCTAGAAGTCATCTGACTAAGGAGGGTATAACAACCATATACAGTGCTAGAAGCGATATGATAAAGGAGGCTACAACAGCATACAGTGCTAGAAGTGATCTAAGGAGGCCACAAAAGCAGAGGTGTGACTAAGGAGGCTGCAACAGCACCAGTATACAGTGCTAGAAATGATCTGACTAAAGAGGCTACAACAACAATATGTAGTGCTAGAACAGGTCTGACTAAGACTAGAAGCTGGGTTCCTATTACAAGACCGAAGACGCATTCTTTCAAATGCGTCTTGGTTGAACATAAAAGACTGAAAAGGTAAAATATTGAAGTGGCTTTTAAGCAAATTCTTTCCCTGGGAGAGTATTCGCTTGGCCACTTCGTTACTTTGCCATTTTCAGCACCGTAGAGTGGTCTCAGAGTTGGTATATTTAAGTAGGGGGGGTGTGTGGGGGGGGGGCAAAGCCCCCCCACTTAATGTAATGTTTTAAAGTGTTTTCTTTTTCTTTTTGTTGGAACAGCGATTTTTTTCCCTTGGACAAAAAATCGCTGTTCTGACAGTTTGACATTGTAAGCTTTCACTTACATAGGATCGATTAATCACCGTTCGCTTTTTTAAGCATTCGGTGATGTAATATAGACCCTAGAAGCCTTGTCTCTAACACAGCAGTTTCTAAAAAAAAAAGCCCAGTCAATCTAAACACCCTCGTGACATCTAGACTTGGTGTATGGAGATGAGATGATTTTAAAATCGTGTTGTAGAATTTGATGCATTCTTTGATGATGTCTTGCATTTGCAGTGTAAGTGTAAGAACAAATGCACTCTGGTGAGGGTACATTAGCTCTTTAACAGAAAGTTAACACCTTTAGATAGGAGACTGCATGTTCTGCCTGTGTCGCTGTGGGGTTCTTCCCAAAAACATGTTGAGTGTTTCCACCTTAAACTCACCCAAGAATGGAGTCCTGGGCAGCAGCACAGACTCTAGATGGTGCCTATAGTGGGAAGAGTTATATAGACAAACCACTATGGGCATTAACTGTGGTGCATATTATTCTCTAGATAGAAAGACAAGGATTACAGACTTTGCATTGTCTCAGGGCTAGCTATGCAACAGTGTGACAACTGCCTGTGTGTGATTTGGTTGTGTTGACTAATGATGCCAAAAAATGGCATGGGTATTTGCCAGTAATAAATGAGATGAAGACCTGGCTTACCCTGACCTATGCTAATGGTGGGAGAGATGTATGTGCACCTATTGGTCGTTGCGTGCCCACTATAAAGCCCAGCAGCCCTGGGTAAATAAGCTACTGGCTGGCTTGTGTCCAGTTGCCCAGCCTAAGTTACCTGGGATAACTCTGAGTAAAAGTTGAATGTAAAACCAATCAACCTGCCACACATGAACTAAGCATCAGTACACTCAGTGTAGGTTCACTGACAAGATTCAGCTTGGAATTGGATGACATGGCAGTGCACCAAAGCCACTTCGCTTGGAATCCAGAGTCTACTACTCAGGAAGAGGACAGACTAGAAATGGTGTGAGAATTGCGGTGAGGGACAGGTTTCAGAAGACAATGACAGATGTCATCAGAATAAGTGACAGACTCATGGCCATCAGACTGTAGTGTAATGACAGAGCACTATTCATAATCTCAGCCTTGCCCTACAGCAAAGTTGTGATAGTGAGGAAAAGAGTGGATTCAGACAGAAGTTGCAGGACCTACTAGATAAAGCAGGACTACAGGAATTGGTGTTGATAATGGGTGACCTGAACACACACATTCTGACAGAACAAAATACGAAGAATGCCTGGGTTCACATGGGTGGAGCAATAGGAATAAAGAAAGGGAGGCCATTCTAGACTTCTGTCTCGCAAACAACTTGATGGTGGCCAACACACATTTCAGCAAGACAAACAGTCAGAAAATCACATATAAGAGTGGTCAACATGCATCTCAGGTAGACTTCCTCCTATTACAGAAAGGGCACTGTGTTCCCCTGGGGATGACTTTGCAAACCACAGCATAAACCTCTGATTGCCACAATCAGCCACCAGCAGTGGTTACAGTTTAAGGAAATCTGGAGATGGAATGCAGAAGTCCAGGAAGTCATCAAATGAAAGGAAGAGTGCAGATGAAAATGGGAGCTAGCCAACCGGGCTTCTTCTTAGCCTGGTCTGTCTTTTCTGATAAAGAGGCTGAGAGAGAAGTTGCAATTGCAAAGAACAAGACACCAGTGGCACTCTACCAGCTTCTGGAAAATGACTCGGTAGACAGCATAAAGAAAGTATCTGTTTGCAAGGCAAAGACAGAAAGGAAAAAAAAATAGTCAGACACCCTTCATAAGGAATGCCAACAACAACCTTCTTACCAGTTCACAGGACATCAAAGGCAGATGGGAGGCATACTTCCAGTAACTTCTGAATGAAGAAAACCTCTCAGAAGCTGTACCGCCCTAGACAAAGCTTACAATAAAAGGAGAGGAAGAGCCTGCCCTGGAAGAAGTAAGAACATCACTGAGGAAAATTAAGTCAGGGAAGCAGCAAGCTCAAATGATGTCACAGCAGACATGATCAAGATACTGAGAGAGAGGAGAAAT